>NC_030854.1:37269354-37473833 GCF_000208745.1 Theobroma cacao | reverse complement strand
AAACAATTAATAATTTTAATTAAAATTAATCTAAAATTAATTAATAATTTAATCATAATAATATTAAATTATAAATAAAAAAATTAATATTTAAAATATCAATTATTGATATTTTAAATAAATTATTAATAGTTAAAAGTAAAATAAAAATAAATAATCATGAAGTTGCATTATTGTTTTTGCCATTAATTTTGTTAGAGTGGTTTATGACATGTACTTCAAACATAAAGGAGAAAGTTTAGATATCAATATGAATTTAACCTAATTTTATATTGAAACTTTAGATATTGCAATTGCTTTAAGTAAAGCTATCTCGTGTGTTTTTTCTACATTTTAGCTACTTAATTTGTCTTTTCTCTCCTCTATAATCGATGATTGGTATTATTTAAACAATGAAAACTTAGGGTGAGTCTTTCCTTATAATTTTTGTTTATTTTTTTAATGAAATGATAAAGACAAGTCTTTCTTTATAATTAATAATCCACCAAGACAATGACAATGAATTATATATTATCTTAACAAATAAAAAAGAGCAATTGTGCAGTGTTGATTACCATTTTGATTTTAATTTTTTTTGTTTTGACTTGACTGTTTCTTCCCTTTTTTCTTTTCTTTTCTTTTCTTGCACCTCTCTTTACCTTTCTTTTTGTCTTTGTCACAATGTGACTCATTTCATTCACACGATCTGCCAGTTATGAGATATCCATAACAGCTCACTGAGCATTTTGGAATTCCTTCTGGTTTATGTTCTTATCGAAATCGATTTTAGCTAGGTTTGCCAAATTCAATTATGTTTGTACTTATAAATCAACTTGCATGCTTTTTAAAAAAAAAACCTTTTCTTTTTTTTCTTTTTCCTGACCAATAATATCAAGTTGATGTTTTGAGTTGAAGTCCCACTTTCCAAAACTTAGGAAATTCCTTTCTTCTTGATTTCCAGAATCTGAAAAGATTTTATGCTTAAAAAGTAAAGAAATTTCAAATGACATAAATAAAAACAATCTCCACCTTAAACTTTTAAAAATTCTGTAAGTTTTATCCTTAACATCCTTGAATGGTTTTACTTCTTTAGTTTTTTGAAGAATTCTTTGAGTATTTTGATTTTTTAATTTGAAAGAACATTTTAAAATTATTTAGGAGTATATAGGAGTGAGAAATACCTGATACTTATTAGCCATAAAAAATCTTTCAATTTTACCAAAAAAAAACTTCATTCGATACATTAAAAAAAAAAAAGACTAATTGTATTCATTAACCTTCACAACACATTTTTAAATTACTAAATAAAACTTCAATTATTGCCATAACTATTTTCTTTTCTTTAATCAGAGATAAAATTTAAATCTCTATTTTATCTCCATTATTCTTTCTTTTACCTATTGCATGTGTTCTTTCTCTTTTATTTAAGAAAAATATTTCTTTCATTATTCACCTTAAACAATCCTATTTCCAAATTCTTTGATTAACACTTCACATCCTTATTTATCATGTATCTTGATTGAGTTGATGTAATGTTTAACATTTACTAACGTGATGTTGAATATGATAATATGATGTATTAAATGATTTTTTTATTTTAAATGAAATTTTAAATTTTTTTAAAATTATTTTTTTCCTTCATCCACATGGTGGGTGTACAAGATCCAATATTATTAAACTAAATCAAGACACTTTGCTTTTGATTTTAATAGTATAGTCAAGTAATTTATTGTAAAAAGGCCTATTTTCCTTTATAAATTATAAGAATATCCCAACATCATACACAATTATCAAGGAATGAAAGCGTTCTGGTTGTAATAGAAAAAAAATAAGAAAGCGAAGCCTTTGGCTTAGTAACGCCCCCCTCCCCATCATCAAGATTTTTTTTTTACCTTCTTTCTCGTTATGCTCTCTTTCCAATCTTCATAACAATTGATCGTATTTATAATTTCTTTATCCATAACTTAAAAAAAAGTAAACAAAGTTAGTTATCTTTGAAAGCAATAGAAGGATCTTACCCGACTTTACTAAAATTCCATTTCATATGTTTAAAAATTAATTAATTAAATGCAATTAATGATAAAAATGCACCAAATTTAAATTTAAATTAAATAAATAAAAAATATATAAAAATGCACACGTTACTGAAAGGTGTTCCGTCTTGTCTTTATCACACAATAATGGAGCACGTTAGAAATGGACAAAGCAGTCTGCACACATTCAATGGTCATGAGAAAGCTTGGTGCAAGATTTTATGAGTTTATTAGTAACTAGACCACCTGACAAGTTGATGATCAATCACTTTAATTAATTTCTTTGGCTTTTAACTTGTCTTGGATATATTTATATTTTGTCGTCCCCTCCTTGGTCTGGGGTTGATGGGATGTATGCCTATTATGGTTCCATTCCTTCTTTAACAACGTGAGGAGGTGTGAGGTCAAATGGGATGTTGGAAGCAAAAATTATTGATCTATGGGGCAGCAATTTGAACATTAGGTTTGAAAACCCAAATTTTCAAATAAAAGTAAAAATAAAAAATTAAACTCAAAAATAAAATAATCATTTTTTAGTGAATTTTTATCAAACATGATACATCAAAAATATTATTTAAAAAATTATATTACTTACATTAATTTCTAAAAATCTCAAGAAATTGTTTCTCCCATTTATCTGTACCAAGATCCATCAAAATTATAGTTAAAATATATAACATATAAATAGTAAAACACTTGAGGAATCTTTTCCTTTTCTTTAAAAAATGTTCCCAAACTTCTTTGAAAAGCTTTGCCTTTCTTTTGTGTTTTTCTCACATTGGATGGTGCCCACACTTTTTATTTCTTTTGTTGCCTATTGGCCGAACCCTTTGTTTCTCCATTATTGTACATTTTTTTTATTTTTGATACTTTGTTTCTGCAGTCTTGTTTCTTCACGCTGCCTCAATTTTCATCTTTCTCTCAAGTCCCTTGTTACTTGTCAAAATCATGAGCTGTTTTTTCAATTACAAAGCTAAATTAAGATGAAAAATTAAAACTCTAAATATGATTATTCAAAGGTTTTACAATCAAGATTATTTTTCTTAAATCTAAATTTTTTTTCTTTTTGTTATTTTATTAAGAGTAGATTTTAATTTTTTTTATTTTTAAATTCATTAAGATAAGACATATAAAATTTTAAGATTTATGAAATTCAAAAGTTGATTGATTACGTGAATACGTGAAAAAAATCTTAAAGTTGGAATGGTAAAATGATTAATGTTTAATGTTATTGTATTTAAGTTAGTAGTATCAATGAGCTTATGAAGCTAAACTAGTGCATAAAAATCATATATCGATTCCTTTTGGGTTAATTGGTCTAGATTCAGTCTAATGCTAAGGATTGACTAAATGGCTTAGCTTTGATTTGATGATATATTAAGTGAGAAATATGTATTTAAATTATTTTTGATAAATGCATGTAACGTTTTTATTATGTTATGATAAATATTTTAAAAAATATACCTTAGAAATGAGTTTTTTGTATTATATGTTTTTCCTCTAATTATGTTTAAATCAGGAGCTTTATCACCTTGTTATCACCACAAACAGACAATAAAAATTAAATAAAGTACCCTTTCTTACATATTGTCATCTGTTATTTTTATTTTTAAAAGTTCACAATTTATATACTCTATATATACTCTATGCATAAATCACAAATAGAGGGTGGCGGCTCCCATGGTGGATTTGACTTAAGAGTAAGAGCAGCTTGCTTACAATGGAAAGGGGAATGAATTTCTGAAGGTGCCTCGGCACATTTTTTATGGAGGTGAAAGTCACATTCTGCACAGCTAAAACTTGAGCCCAATAAGGATTCCAAACATGCGGAGCAGCGAGCTTCTTTACTTTTATCACTCTGCTCTTCATCATTGAACAGCAATGGATGTGGATGGCTAAAATGGTTGATTTTCTCTATTCTCTCTCCCTCCTTCTCCTTCTCCATTAGTGAATAATCAATTTGAGATGGTAAGGAAAGACACAATGATAAAGATTCTGTAATTGATCAATTTTAAAAGTTTACCTTAATTACACTTCACATCCTCTCAATATATATACTCTATGCATCTAAAAGTGGTTTTCCCACAATCTTTTTGTTTTTACAACTCTAACAAAGTAATGGGGTTGAAGTACTTCTCTCCATTATTTATTCTAATGTTCCAAAAATATATAACGGATTATTATAAAAGATAAACTATCTTTTTCAAGATTTAAAAAAGACTCATGACTTTTGATTTTTTATTTTTCTCGTAAAAACCATAATTTACTTTATCTCTGTGTATAATCAAAAGTTAATTCCAAAGTACGGTGTTTTATTGTAAAACCTCCTATTTCCCCTCGATAAATCATGACCATTTACATAGACAATTGTGAAGGACCACTTTCGCCTCATCTTCCGCTCCAGACTATTCATTTATGGAGCCTACATCATAAATGGGAAGGTAAAAATGAAGACTTACTTTTGGTAAGTCTTCCTTTATAAATGGACAAAAGCAGTCTGCACACGTCAAAGAAAGGCATTCCGTCTTGTCTTTATGAGACAGTTATGGAGCGCGTCATAATGGACAAAGCAGTCTGCACACAGTCAATGGTCATGAAAAAGTTTGGTGGGAGAGTGTAACAGAGGAAAGCAAATGGAAGCAGAACAGGGAGGGCCAAACTTTAACCGGAGACCTGACACAATGAAGACTTTGGGCCAAGTCTTTCTTTATATTTTGAACAATCAGTATACTGTTCACGCGTGAAAGAAAAGCTCTCCCGTTTTAAACTTTGTAGTACAATAACAACTGAGCAAGTGGCCCCGACCCCATGTGTTTTATTTTATGCACGTCAAGATTCTGATACGTGATGCAAAGCTTTATACGGCTTGCTTGTTGTTTAACACAACGTTCTTTGTTTTTCTCTTGCTTTGTGGTTTCCTTCTCTTTATTGAAAACTTTCTAAATTCTCTTGATGTTTTGGTGAAATTTAAAAATATTTTCAATAAACTTAGCTTTAAAATTTTGTTGAAAATTTTCCCTTTAGATTGTTTTTACTTTTTTAACTTAATTCATATTTTTAATGCACATGATGCAAATATATAAAAAAACTCGATGCAATTTTCAAGTTTTATTAAATAGCAAAGAAAAACATTTATATCGTAAAATTTTCTAAAATAGTCCAACGTTTTGGTGAAATTTTAAAGAATCTTTGTGTTTTATCCTTTGCCATTCTTTTGCCTCTTTAATCTTATAAAAAATTCATTCAGTAATTTGTTTTTTTTTTTCAAAAGCTTTCATAAACTTGTTTAGGAGTATGTAAATAGTTTAACCAGTTATAATTCAAATCATTTTAAATAAGGAGAGTCCATTATGTAACAAAATCATTAAGAAAGTAGGAAAAAGCAAAGAAAAATCATTAAGAATCATGACTTTTGATTTTGTCATGAAAATCATACTTTACCTTACTTTTACGGACAACCATTACTTTTGTTCATTATTAGATTTAATTTCCTGCAATATTTATTTTCAGCTTCCTCCCTTAGATGCTTTCTTTTCGTTGTCTTCTTTGACATTCATTGAATTTTGTCGGTGTTTTTGCCCCTTTTCCTCATTGTAAGACTGAAATTCCTATACATTTTATTATTTTTATTTTTAAGCTTTTATTTATTTATTTTATTTTATTAAATAGGTGTCTACATACATAGGCCACATTATTCAATGGCCTATAATTAAAAGTCTTTATAAAAATATTAAATCAAGAGTTGCCCGCACGTCTTGTTCTTTCTGCAATTACAAATTCTTTCATTTTTTTTTTAATTACAGCTGTACCAAATAGGGAAACTTGATTTTTGTTTTTAGCTCGGATCTACTCTCTTTGTTTTGGACAAATATATTATTTACTTGTTTAATAAAATCTGCATAAATAATTAATGAGGACTTATTAAATATATAATCATTCTAAAAAAAAAAGGTACAATAAAGACTTAAATGGTGAGTCTTTCTTTTTACTTCAATTGGCAATAACTTAATGCTTCAAATTGATGAAGAAAACTTGCACCGCAGCACACGGGAAAATGGTAAGTCTTTCTTTATAGTTGAACAAGCATTATAGTATTCACTATTCACACGTCAAAGAAAAGCTCTTCCCCTTTTGAACTTTAAAGTAGAAAAATTGAGCAAGTGGCCCCAAACCTCATTTGTTTTATTTGATTTACGTCAGGGAATTATCCTGTGATAGCCATTTTCCGAATTAATTAATTTCAATTTTTTATGATATTTTTTATTTTATGGTTGGAAAATAGCCTCTAAAATTGATAGGACTAAAATATTCTTTATGATTGCGAAAAAAAATTAAAATAAAATTTTAACTTTTTAATTATATATTATAATAAATTAATTTAAAATTTTATTAATATTTTAATCAAAGTAATAGTTAAATTATAATAAAATAATAATAATTTCAAATGTTAATGATTAAATTATAATTATTAATATTTTAAATAAATTATTAATATTTAAAAAATAAAGTAAAATAAAAAATAATCATATATTACAATAAAATTAAGTTATTTTTTTCTTTTTATCACTTATTTATTTGGTATTTCAAAATTATTTTTATTAATTAAATATTATAATAAGTTATAATAATAATGTTTATCTTATTCTATTTTGTTAATTAAACTTAATAATAATAATAATATTTTTATTCTATTCTTACTTTATTTTATTCTCATATATATAATACATATTTTATTTCATTATATTCGATTTCACGAATCAAACATGCAGAGAATCAATTGCTCTAAACTTGGACAATCAAGCTAAAGTTGAGAAAAGAAATAGGATGATGGACGTTGAATTGGATAAGAAAATCAATAATGAGCTGTAGAGAAAGTGAATAAAATCAAAGATAAGGAAAAAGTAGAAGTTTGGTTGGGATGTATCTTAAAAATCAAATTATGCAATTAGTGTATATGTTTTATTAACATTTTAGATTTAATTTTTATATAAAATTCATAAAAATCAAATTGTTTTATTTTAAAAAATTGATAATTTTAATTTAAGCATTAACATTTTCTAGTAATATGACATGGATTATGATGATGTAATAGTGATGATGTGCTAATTTTAGCAAATGATGAAATTAACAACAACAATATGAAAATCTCATGCTATCTAAGTTAGAAGCTTGAAATGACATGTTGGTGATGAATTAATAAAATCACTTTTTAAAAGAAAATAATATGAGGTTAACGTGGTAATAATCATGTGATGATGTTGCAAAATACACATGATTTTTTTTATCTTACATGCATTTTTTCTATTTAAAATAAAACTTTAATTATTTCAATTATCATTTTTGTTCTTTCACCTATATAGTGGGTGTACAAGATCCAGTATTATTAAACCAAAGTAAGATACTTTTTCTTTTGATTTTAATGATAGAGTAAGATAATTTATTGTTAAAAAGCCTATTTCTATTTAATAATTTGATGTTAAAATTTTAATAATTTAATAATCCGTTGAATGCTTCAGAACAAGGCAATCCAAAGCTAAGGATTTGTTTCTATAAAAAAAAAAAAAGCAGCTACAAAAGATTGTCTGTGGAAAATTCATGTATAATTTTCTCCCACTTTAGATCATTCATTTCAAAGAAGTGATGGATTAATGTTGTTAGTAATACTAATTAAGATTTATCTTTCCTCCCAAATTAATGTTGTTAGTAATACTAGTAATTAGTGTATAGTCTCACTTTCCAAATTGAGTTAAGCACTTGTGTTGTTGAGCCTGCAGTCAAGAAGGATAAATTGAGACTTAATTAAGATTAATAAAGGCTAATGCTTCATTCATTTTAATATCAAACTATCTTGTACACTTTATCGTTGTCACTTAATTAACTTGTAAACTATCTCTTTCTTCTCCTCTACATCTTCATCGTTGTCACTCGTTTATCTTCTTCGTAATAACAAAAAACTCCTCCGGTGCTCTTGTACTCCGCTTGCACTTCTCCCGAATTAATTAATTTCAATTTTTTATGATATTTTTTATTTTATGGTTGGAAAATAGCCTCTAAAATTGATAGGACTAAAATATTCTTTATGATTGTGAAAAAAAATTAAAATAAAAATTTAACTTTTTAATTATATATTATAATAAATTAATTTAAAAATTTATTAATATTTTAATCAAAGTAATAGTTAAATTATAATAAAATAATAATAATTTCAAATGTTAATGATTAAATTATAATTATTAATATTTTAAAAATAAAGTAAAATAAAAAAATCATATATTACAATAAAATTAAGTTATTTTTATCTTTTTATCACCTATTTATTTGGTATTTCAAAATTATTTTTATTAATTAAATATTATAATAAGTTATAATAATAATGTTTACCTTATTCTATTATGTTAATTAAACTTAATAATAATAATATTTTTATTCTATTATTACCTTGTTCTATTCTCATATATATATAATACATTTTCTATTTCATTATATTCCATTCCACAAATCAAACATGCAGTAAGATCAACGATCAAAACTTGGAGAATCAATTGCTCTAAACTTGGACAATCAAGCTAAAGTTGAGAAAAGAAATAAGATGATGGATGTTGAATTGGATAAGAAAATCAATAATGCGCTGTAGAGAAAGTGAATAAAGTCAAAGATAAGGAAAAAGTAGAAGTTTGGTTGGGATGTATCTTAAAAATCAAATTATGTAATTAGTCTATATGTTTTATTAACATTTTAGATTTAATTTTTATATAAAATTCATAAAAATCAAATCATTTTATTTTTAAAATTTGATAATTTTAATTTAATCATTCACATTTTCTAGTAATATGACATTGATTATGATGATGTAATAGTGATGATGTGCTAATTTTAGCAAATGATGAAATTAACAATAACAATATGAAAATCTCATGTTATCTAAGTTAGAAGCTTGAAATGACATGTTGGTGATGAAATTAATAAAATCACTTTTTAAAAGAAAATAATATGAGGTTAACATGGTAATAATCATGTGATGATGTCACAAAATACACATGATTTTTTTATCTTACATGCATTTTTTCTATTTAAAATAAAACTTTAATTATTTCAATTATCATATTTTTTCTTTCACCTACATAGTGGGTGTACAAGATCCAGTATTATTAAACCAAATTAAGATACTTTTTCTTTTGATTTTAAAGATAGAGTAAGATAATTTATTGTTAAAAAGCCTATTTCTATTTAATAATTTGATGTTAAAAATTTAATAATTTAATAACCCTTTGAATGATGCAAAACAAGGCAATCCAAAGCTAAGGATTTGTTTCTATATAAAAAAAAAAACAGCTACAAAAGATTGTCTGTGGAAAATTCATGTATAATTCTCTCCCACTTTGGCTCATTCATTTCAAAGAAGTGATGGATTAATGTTGTTGGTAATACTAATTAAGACTTATCTTTCCTCCCAAATTAATGTTGTTAGTAATACTAGTAATTAGTGTATAGTCTCACTTTCCAAATTGAGTTAAGCACTTGTATTGTTGAGCCTGCAGTCAAGAAGGATAAATTGAGACTTAATTAAGATTAATAAAGGCTAATGCTTCATTCATTTCAATATCAAACTATCTTTTTGAACTGCTCTAATTATCAAAAGCTCAAAATCTGTTACTACATTCTTCAAGCCAGATTTTTTATTAAAAAAAAATGTTACTCTCGTATTTTTTTTCCCTTTCTGTCTTTCTTCTCCTCTACATCTTTATCGTTGTCACTCGTTTCTCTTCTTCGTAATAACGAAAAACTCCTCCGGTGCTCTTGTACTCTGCTTGCACTTCTCCCGACTTCACTATTTTCAAAACCAAAAAGAAAAAAAAAACTAAACCTAAATCTCAAGATTCATCCTTTAAAATGTGATTAAAGTATGGAATGTTCATGAAACCGAACGAGTTTTTTTATACTGTAAATGGAGATGGAAGGTTGAAAACAGAGATATTTTCTCACAGCTACCGCATTAATCCTCTGCTATGAATATATGTATGGAAATGAGAAGGAAGGTGACAAGGACTCAATAGTAGTGCGAGAAATGATGGAAGAGGACCATTATACAAGGAGTGGTTAGGCGGTAACTTTTCTACTGTAACCATCTCACTCTCTTTTTTATTTTCTTTGATCATTAATCCTCCGTTATCTTATACTACCCACGACTATGAACGGTCCAATATTTTACAGCAACGCTATGGCACAAAGATGAGTAATTTGATTTAATTCCTATGAAATTATTAGAATAAATTTATAATTATATAAGCTAAAAAAATTATAATAATAAAATAAAATAAAAACATAGTATGAAACAATATTAAAAATTTATTACCCTTATGTCTGGAATTTGTGAAATTTTTATTAATTTATCAATTTGACATCTTTTTTTTGTTTTAGTTTTTTTCAAAATATTTTTAGTCGACGAGATAATTCATCTTCTTTACTTTTAGGTTACATTTGATTCATTTGATTTTTTTTTTACCTTCTTTCTCATTATGCTCCCTTTTCAATCTTCATAATAATTGATCATATTTATAATTTCTTTATCCATAACTTAAAAAAAAAGTAAACAAATTTAATTATCTTTGAAAGTAATAGAAGGATCTTACCCTACTTTACTAAAATTCCATTTTATATGTTTAAAAATTAATTAATTAAATGCAATTAATGATAAAAATGTATCAAATTTAAATTAAAATTAAATAAATTAAAAATATATAAAAAAGTTAAAATCAAAGAAACATCTGAAGGATGGAGATATTCACTATATAATATTTTCTCACTATATCACATGTGTAGGATTCTTGTTAAATTGAACAATGATAGAAGCAGGAAAATGGGGCATGGGAGGGGACAGGGGATTTCTATTCCAAGTTCAATATATAACATATATATAAATATCTCTAAACAACCTACCCATAATATAATTCAATTGGCTAAACCAACGTAAATCCCAGTTCTAAAGCGTTAATCCGACTGAGATCAGCTCTCCGTTTGCAAGTCCTCACGTATTACACTTTGAATGAAATTGGTCCTAAATGAAATCCAGAAAAGGAAGCCTTCTTTCATGGTCAGCTGGAACAACATTACTTTATAAATTTCAAAAAGCCAAACTATATGCACCAAAAGCAGAGCCTGAACAGGGAAAGATCCGTTTCCACGATTATTACCAACCTCGCAATAAATCCAATTTTAACGACTTAATGAGCATCAGGGCAGCAGGCTACTCCATCGTCCCCGCAAACAGGGTCAGCCCTGTAGCAGTTGATAGGACATGAATCGCCTCTAATTTGAAATAAAATTAAAAATATTATCTACTGTTATAAAATAAATCTGAAAAGAATAACTATAAGAGAAATATAAGAGAAAGCATTTAACGGAAAAAAAGTATTTAGAGGAAGTAAAAAAATTTTATTCAAGTTCGTATTTACAAGTAAAGTGAAAAACCTATTTATAGATCGATAAACCCTTAAATTATAGTTCAAATCATATTACATTTTTTGTATCTTATCGATTGGGTTGTTTGACTTGGTTTACATTTCTTGGGTTATAACATAATGGACATTCATATATTTGTTCATAATACTCCCACTTAAATGTATATTGTATTAAAAATATGCCTCGTTAAAACTTTATAAGAAAAAAACCTCATAGAAAAAAATACAAGTGAAGGAAAAAGAGTACATAATCTTTCTAAGAATATGTTTTTGAAATACTGCCTCATTAAGAATCTTATCAAAAAAAACCCAATGGCAAAAACCTTGATGAAAGAAAATAGTATAATGCGTATTTTGCTCTCCCTAATTACTGCATTATAAAGATCTTTAAAACGATGCATTTTAATCTAAGTTTTTTTTTTTATTAAGAGTTGATTTTAATTTTTCTATTTTCAAACTCAATAAGGTAAGACATATACAATTTCAAAATACATGAGATTCAAGAATTGATTGATTACGTGAATATGTGAAAAAATATTGCAATTCGAATGGTAGAATGATTCGTGTATAATGTTATTGTATTTAAATTTGTGGTATAAATGAAGTTAAGCTAGTAAATAAAAATAGTGTATTGATTCTTGTGTGTTGATTGGTCTAGGTCTATTCTAGTGCCAAAGATTGACTAAATGACTTAACTTTAATTTGGTGACATATAGAATGAGAGATATGTATTTAAATTATTTTTAATAACTGCATGTAACATTTTTGTTATATTATGATCAATATTTGTAAAAGTGTGCACAAAAAATAAGTTTTTTGTATTTTATGTTTTGTCTTCAATTATATTTAAATTGAAAGTATTATCAACTTGTTATCAGTACAAGGGGATAATAGAAATTAAATAGAGTACCCTTTCTTACATTTTTTCAGCTGTTATTTTTTATTTTTAAAAGTTTACAATTTTGGGAAGGAGAAATTCATCCTAACTCTTCAAGAATATTGGATCAACTAGCCAAGTACCTTTCACATCTCTAATGACGAATGCTGAAATCTACATCATGGTGAGCCTCAGCTATTGTACATCTTTCATCATTTGTCACAGCTCTGATACCTTGGTCAGGGTGCATTTGCATTGCATAAAAGATGAGAGAAAGATTTGCAAAAGTCCTTAATTACACTTCACATCCTCTCAGTCTATCTACTCTATGCATCTAAAATTGGTTTCTCCATAATCTTTTTGTTTTTACAACTCTCATAATGTAATGGGGTTGAAGTACTTCTCTCCATTATCTATTCTAGAGTTTCAAAAATATATACATAATTACCATAAAGGATAAACTATCTTTTTCGGGATTATAAAGAAGAGTCATGACTTTTGATTTTTCTTATGAAAATCATAATTGACTTTACCTCCGCAAATAATCAAAAGTTAATTCATTTGGAATTTAATGATAAAGTAAGGCAATTTGTTGTAAAACCTCCTATTTCCTCTTTCATAAATCAAGACAAGTTGCATAGACAATTGTGAAGGACCCCTTTCGCCTCATCTTCCGCTCCAAACTATTCATTTATGGAGCCTACATCATAATCGAAAAGGTGAAAATGAAAACTCACTTTTGGCAAGTCTTCCTTTATAAATGGGCAAAACCAGTCTGCACAGGTCAATGAAAGCTATCCCGTCTTGTCTTTATGACAAAATAATCGAGCACGCCATAATGTATAAAGCAGTCTGCACACATTCAACGGTCATGAACAAGCTTGGTGCGAGAGTGTAAGAGAGGAAAGCAAATGGAAGCAGAACAGGGAGGATCAAACTTTCACCGGAGACCATACAAAATGAAGACTTGCATTGCATCACAGTGGAATATGGAAATTGTGTGCTTAAAGACGAAGACTTTTGGTCAAATCTTTCTTTATATTTGAACAATCAGTACACCGTTTACACCTGAAAGAAAAGCTCTCCCGTTTTAAGCTTTATTGTACAATAATAACTGAGCAAGTGGCCCCGATCCCATGTGCCTTATTTGATGCACATTATCGTCTTTGCCTTGGGTGACCCATGATTCTGATACATGATGCAAAGCTCTGGTCTGAGAGTGAGTGCTGTACAGCTTGCTCTGTTGTTTAACACAACGTTCTTTGTTTTCCTTTCGCTTTGTTGTTTTCCCTCTCTTCTCTTGTCCTCCACCTCAAAGTGTCGACTTCTCACATTCCTTTGCTTTTCTTCGAAAAAACCCAGAACCTTTCACATTCCTCAAAGTGTCATTTCGTTGATAAGTAAATTTACAAATTAAAAACTTTTAAAAATAAATAATTATAATTTAAAATAATTATTTAAATTTTTGTAAAAAAATTATTTTTAGTTATTTATAAAATGATATTCTACAATCAAACGATAAAACATTTAATACAAATAGGGAAACTTGATTTTTCCTTTGAGTTTGGACAAATATATTATATTTTTGTTTAATAAAATCCGAGGGATTGTGATGCATACATTATTAACGAGGGCTTATTATTAGATGTAATTATTCTAAAGAAAGAAAGATATAATAAAGAGTTGAGTCTTTTTTTATACTTCAAATTGTTATTTTTTCCCTTTCTTTGTTTATCACTTGCTCTTTTTTTCCTTCCCTTCCCTATTGTCGGCTTCTCACTTCCTTTTACGTTCCACCCATAATTATTTTTTCCATAGTTTGGATGGCAAATGTCTTCCGGAATAGCTATTCTTTTGTAATAGCTATTCTTTAAAATCACTTAAAATCAAAGTTTAATTAAACCTTTTTATGATATTTTTTATTTCATAGTTGGGCGAATAGTCTAAAAAATTGAGAGGATCAAAATATCCCTTATGATTGTAAAAAAAGAATTTAAAATAAAATGTTTAATTTGTTAATTATATATTATAAAAAATTAATATTTAAATTATAAATTAAATATTAATAATTAAATTATAAATAAAAATATTAATATTTAAATAATCAATTATTAATATTTTAAACTTCTCAACCTAAACGCTAACAGTTAAATAAATAAAATGCACTTTGTCTCTTAGATTTATCTTGAATTTTTTTTAATTAAAATAATTTATCCTTCAGTCCGACTCATGTTTCTGTTCTCTGTTAATGGATGATTGCTCAGTTGTTGCTCATAAACTGCCTCCTATTGCCCGCTGTTCTTGTAGGAGTTGAAGTTCTTGCAGCAATAAACTAAGCTTTTTTTCTCTATGTATAATCGGTACTATAGATCATATTTACCATACCTTATTCAAGACCGTCATCTTGAATAATCGAAATTGTTAATTAATTGATCAATCAAATTGGAAGCTCTGCATTATAGGTAAAAAATTCAAATATCATTTTAAAGTCTCTTCTAAGCTGTGATATATAGATTTTAATGTTTTAAAATTGATCTCAAGTATTTTCATTATTAGCATGAATAATAGAGAACAACTGAGACCAACCTGTCTGGATTATTCTACATGAAGCACACAAATTCTTTGGTATTTTCAGATTGTGGATGTTGATGTTTTTCCACCACTCTTTCAAAAATAAGAGGGCACGCATTAAACCGATCATAAAGGAAAACCATCTATTATCCAGGGTTCACCACTTGAAATAAGTGTGGACTCCGTGTCGAATTTTGCATCAGATTCAGCTTCCGGCTCTTGCTTGAGTGTCCTCCTCAAATTAAACGAAAGAAAACCATAAGACTGGCGGGCACCGTTAACCTTTCTCCGTAAGGTTGAAATGTTCACCAAAAGAAAAATATTGAAAGGGAATCATATTGTTTCCCTGAACAAAACTCAAATGAAAAGGAAAAAAATAAACAAATCAAATGAAGATTAAGGTAACAATTAACAGCAGGTAGACAAGCAAGAGGAACTCACCCATGGAGGAGACGTTTTTTTTTATGATTTTTACTTGGCTGCCTATCTTTTCTTCAGCAAAAGGTAGTTTCATATTCGTTAAGGTCAATTCATTCAACGCGGTTACGTTCGCCACGTCAAGGAGACTCCACGTCACGTTTTGTATAGCACTTAGGTGAAGGGTTGAGAGCTGCTTGACTTCTTTGTAGCTCACAGTAGGAAAGGAAATTGTAAAGGAACTGTTCATGCAGTTTCTAGTTGTAAGTGTATGTATTTTTTTTGGACAAGCAGATGTATTATGTCAAGGAGAGTGGTGGCTTAGTGTTTGTTTTTTTTTAATTGAGAAAAGAGTGATTCCTTTACTCGGATGTCATGGTGACTTAGTGTTAATAAATAACTTTTCAAAAAAAAAAAATCTCCAAACCATCAGCATCTGATCTTAGTGTTAATAAAAGAGTGATCATGGTGCAAACTTAAAAAAATGAGTATAAATAATAAAGTGATTTGGGTGGTGCAGCGAAAAGCGGCATCAAGTTTTCGAGATTGACGTTTCTGAGACTTAAATATTTACCCAACCTTACAAGTTTCTGCTCGGGGAACTACAGCTTGAGTTCCCATAATTGGATGAATTGATTGTGGAAGAATGCCCTGAATTGAAGGTTTTCTCCCAAGGACACTCAAGCACGCCGTTGCTAAGGAGAGTGCATACAGCAGAGGGGGATAATGGGCGCTTTGTGTCTGAGCCTAATACCACCATAAAAAAGATGTACACAAAAGCAAAGGCATTCCATGGAAGCATCATTTGCATTCTCCCCCTTCTCCCTCAAATTGATCTTTTACTTTATGTATGCTTCCTCTATCTCACTCTATCTCACCCTTAGTAAAGAGTATTTGGGGTTTCGTCCTTTTTCTCGTTCTCTTCACCTCCCTTCCCCTCCCCTCTGATTAGGCCATCGCTCTTATTCTCCAAAAGATTTTATAAGTTTATTACTAAGTAGACCACCTGACAACTTTATGAATTAATTTCTTTGGCTTTAACATGTCTTGGATCTATTTATGTTAAAATATATTTTATAGTCCCTCCTTAGTGTGGGGTTGATTGGCCGTGTGCCTATTATGGCTTTAAAAAATACTCTCATTTTTTCTTATTATGTTTCTCCATTATTTTACATTTTGTTTAATTTTTTCTACTTTGTTCTCCATTCTTCTTGTTTCTTCATGCTACCTCAATTTCCATCTTTCTTTCTAGTCCCTTGTTATTAGTAAAAATCCTGAGCTGTTTTTTAATTTCAAAACTAAATTAAGATGAGAAATTGAAATTTTAAATATTATTATTCAAGGGTTTTACAGTCGAGATTATTTTTCTTAAATCTAAGTTTTTTTATTTTTAATATTTTGTTAAGAGTTGATTTCATTTTTTTTTTATTTTCAAACTCACCAAGATAAGATATATGAGATTGTAGGATTTATGGGATTCAAGAGTTGACTAATTATGTGAATATGTGGAAAAATCTTGAAGTTGGAATGGTGAAATGATTAGTGTTTAATGTTATTGTATTTAAGTTAGTGGTATAAATAAGCTTACAAAACTAAGCTAATGAATAGAAATCATGTATTGATTCTTTTTGTGTTGATTGGTCTAATTTTACAATTTTGGGAAGGAGAAATTCATCCTAATTCTTCAAAAAAATCGGATCAACTTGCCAGGGACCATTTCCATCTCCAATGACAAATGCTGAAATCTACATCACGGTGACCCTGAGCTATTGTACATCTTTTATCATCTGTCCCAACTCTAATTTCTTTTTTAAAGTTATTTGTATAAAATACGAGAGAAATATTTACAAAAGTCCTTAATTGCACTTCACGTCCTCTCAATATACCAACTTTATGCATCTAAAATTGGTTTCTCCATAACTTTGTCGTTTATACAACTCTCACAAAGCAATGGAGTTGAAGTGTTTCTCTTCATTATTTTATTTCAGAGTTTCAAAAATATAAACATGACTACCACGAAGGATAAATTATCTTTTTCGAAATTGTCAAAAAAAAGTCATGACTTTTAATATTTCTTATGAAAATTATAATTTACTTTACCTTTGCAAACAATCAAAGGTTAATTCAACTAGATTATTGTAAGATAATTTATTGTAAAACCTCCTACTTCCCCTTGATAAATCATGACAAGTTGCATAGACAATTATGAAAGGCCACTTTCGCCTCATCAATCCAAACTATTCATTTGTGGAGCCTACGTCATAAATGCAAAAGTTTAAAAATGAGGACTTTTGGTAAGTCTTCCTTGATATGTGGACAAAAGCAGTATGCACGCGTCGATGAAAGCTATCCCCCGTCTTGTCTTTATCACACAATAAATTGGGCACGTGATTATGTTTTGTTTCTAGTGGCCAACGATTATGATACATTGCCCCCCATTCAATGGTCATGAAAAGCTTGATGCGAGAGCGTAACAGAGGAAAGCAAATGGAAGCAGAACGGGAAGGACCAAGCTTTCACTGGAGACCATACAAAATGAAGACTTTTGGTTAAGTCTTTCTTTATATTTGAACAATCAGTAAAATAACTGATGTGTTCCCACGTGAAAGAAAAGCTCTCCCGTTTTGGACTGTACAGTACAATAACTGATGCGTTTTATTTGATGCACGTCAAGAGTCAATCACCATGTTTCGCCTTTGGTGACCCATTTTTCTGATACATGATGCAAAGCTTTATGCAGCTTGCCCTGTTGTTTAACACAACGGTCTGCTCTAACTCGTCTCTATTATCTTTCTTCCCTACTTTTTCTTTCGTTTGTTCTGTTGTTTAACACAACGTTCTTTGTTTTCCTCCTGCTTTGTTGTTTCCTTCTCTTCTCTTGTTCTTCACCTCAACGTGTCGGCTTCTCACATCCCTCTATTTTCCACTAAAAAAACCCGAACCTTTCACTTTGATTCTTAGTTGCCTCTTTGTTCACAGCAAAAACTAATGGAGAAAGCCGCCATTTCCAATTTCTCACCATTCTGATTATTTCCCTTGCTTACATCGTTTTCTAATATATTCTTCTCGTTGTTTTCATTTTTGGTCTGCTATCTTTTGTCTCTGTTCTTCTGTGATTTGCTTTACTTGTCTGTTGAATAAAAAAATGGAAGGTTGTGCCATTGGCGTCTGCGCCAACGCTGCTTCGGAAGCTGCGAAAGGCATCTTCCAAGAAATTAAACGTCATATTAGATATATATTCATCTACAAGAAAAATGTTGACAAGTTCGAGAAGAAACTTGAGGAGTTGAACACAAAAAGAATAAGTGTCCAGCTAGAGGTCAATGCTGCAGAGACGAAGGGGGAGAAGAGAAAACCGGATGTCGAGCTTTGGTGCAAGAGAGTGGACAAGGTAATGCATGAAGATGTGAAGAAAATGAAGGATCTTGAAGACAAAGCAAAGAACAACTTCAAGTCTCGCTACCAGCTTAGCAAGAAAGCAGAAGAAGGTGTCGCGGCTGTTGACGACCTTATCCAACAGTACTGTCAGTTTAACGGGGTAGGATACCCTGATGTTCAACCCCCGAAGTGTGAACCTCTTAAAAATTTTAAGGCTTTTGATTCAAGAAAGGAGGTTTTTGACGGAGTTATAGAGGCATTGAAAGATTCTACTATCACCATGATAGGAGTGTACGGGACGGGTGGTGTGGGTAAAACCACGCTAGTCAATCAAGTTGCCACACAAGTTCAAAAAGATAAGTTATTTGATTGGGTGGTTAAAGCAACTGTAACTCAGACTCCTAACATTTACAATATCCAAGGCGAAATTGCAGAGTCGTTGAGATTAGAATTAAAAGAAATGACTACAACGGCTAGAGCACGTTCGTTGTTGAGAAGGTTCAGGAAAGAGAAGAGGATTCCCGAAATTGAAAAGTCATTGAAGAAAGAGGAGAGGACTCCCGAAATTGCAGAGCCCTTGCAGAAAGAGGAGAGGATTCTTATTATTTTAGATGATATTTGGGCGAGACTAGATCTAGAGGAAGTCGGAATTCCTTTTGGAGATCAATACGACGGATGCAAGATACTGCTAACGTCAAGAAATGGACGTGTTCTAACCGATGAGATGGGTGTTAAGAGTGCTTTTGCAATCGATGTTTTGAATGAAACAGAAGCTTGGAACCTGTTTAAGGAGACGGCTGAGAACGATTTTAAAGATTCTGATTTACGATCTGTAGCAACTGAGGTAGCCAAAAAGTGTGAAGGATTGCCTGTTGCTATTGTAAAAGTCGCAAGAGCTTTGAGCACCAAAGCTATACATGCATGGAAGGATGCTTCACTGAAATTTCAGAGGCCTTCTCCAAGCAACTTCACAGGGATACCTGGAGCTGTATATTCAGCTATACAGTTGAGTTACGATAATTTAGGAAGTGAGGAGCTCAAACAAACTTTCTTGCTTTGCGGTCTTCTAGGCCATAATGCTCGCGTTCAAGACTTGGTGAGATATGGCATGGGTTTTCCTTAATTTGATAATGTCAAGACAGTAGAAGACACGCGAAACAGAGTGTTGACTCTGGTAAGTGACCTCAAAGCCTTTTGTTTGTTGCGTGATAGTTACAGCGATGACCGCTTCGATATGCATGACTTCGATTGTGATGTGGCCTTAGCAATTGCCTCTAGGGACAACCATGCATTTGCATTGAAGCATAACGGTGTGTTTGACGATTGGCCAGATGAAGAGAGGATGAGAAAGTTCAAAATGATTAGTTTGAGTTTTGATAGTGTTGAGAAGCTTCCTCATGAGTTGGAATGTCCACAACTTACTTTTTTCAGTATGGGTAGCAAGGATTCTGACGTGGAAATGCCAGCTAAGTTTTTTGAGAAAATGAAAAATCTCAAAGTCTTAGATTTGCTTAAAATGAAATTTTCCTCAATTAATCTCCCAACAAGCCTTCGAGCATTGTGCCTAAATCAATGTGTGCTGGGAGATATGATCAATCTTGGAAAACTCAAAAATCTAGAAATTTTTAGCCTTTTTGGCTGTTCTGGAGTAATGCTACCTCAAGAGATAGGGCAACTGACTAAGCTAAGATTATTAGATCTGAGTGATTGTTACGAACTTATAATTCCAGCAGGTGTTTTATCGAGTTTGTCCAAATTAGAAGAATTATACATTGGTACAAGTTTTGTTAAATGGGACCTAGGAAGTAATGCTCGGCTAGCTGAATTGAAGGACTTGTCTGGTTTGACCACTTTAAATGTTTGTATTCCTGATGCCGACATTGTGCTAAACGACTTGTTCTCTGAGAAATTGCGAAGATACAACATTGTTATTGGATCTGAAACTGACTGGTACTCGAGAATTGAATACTCGAGAATCCTAAAACTCAAGGTGGGTACAAGCATCGATAATTTGGGTGATGGGGTTCTACGTTTATTGAAGGAAACAGAAGCTTTATATCTGAAGGGTCTAGAAGGTGTCAAGATTGCTTTGAACAATCGGGAAGGTTTTCTGCATTTAAAACACCTTCACATTGAACATGCCTCGGAAATACAATATATCATGAATGATACTGATGCAGTTGACAGAATTGCATTTCAGCAATTACGATCGTTGAAACTTGAATTTTTACCGGAGCTCATTGGCTTCTGCTCTAAAAACAAATCAGGAAGCTCTACTTCCACACCTCAACATGAGTCGGCACTATTTGGTGAAGAGGTATTGATTTATCTTTTGTTCAGTCATATGCCACATCTCTTGACTCATTAATTCTTTCATACATGTGTAGCTTCGCATTTTTTTTTTACTGTAAGATACGTAGGTTCTCATTTTAATCACATATTTTTATAATAATTATATTATTAGTTTATGATTTTTATAATATTTTAGTTTTTTAAGGTTATAGCTTTAAAAAGTTGTTTTTTTTTCCACTGTCGTTTTTTACATTTATTCCAAGTCCATCCGTACATCAACTTGCTATTAAAATGAGAATTAATTTCTCCTCATTGACAAACATATTTTAATAATTAAACCTATCGATGCATTGACAAACATCATTCTTTTTATATAGTATAAAGATTTGTTTTATAAGCCAGGACTGATTTTCACTAAAAGAGGGAGTTACTCAATTATGTAACCTTCCCAAAGCATGACAACATCTATCTTGAATCCCCCATCCAAATTCCCTTGATGATCTTTAAGCTCCAGAGATTTCCAAAAATCAAAGCTCAAGGAAATCAAGCTGTATATGCTGAGCCCACACATGGACATCCTAAACAGCTCCAAAAAATCAAAAAATCCTGTTTCAACCCTTTCTTTTCTTGGGTTATTATTGCTCATTCCCTCTCCATTTGCCTCTTTGAGCTCAGTCGCCTCATCCCTTTGTATTCCAGCCCCTTCTTCACTTGGGCTTTATTCTTCATCCCTTCTCCTTCTTTTTGCTCTGCCATCCCACTCACTCTCTCTTTTACCTGCACCCTTCTCTCCTTCCCATTTTTCTGTCCTTTGCTAATTTTAATTTTAAATGTCGTTCCCAACACTTCATGCTGCTTCCTGTTTACCACTAAGTCCACTGTCTCCTCAATGCGTTCAGTTCGCTTCCTCGCTATGACAAGGATGCATTGCCTGTAGTTTCTGCTATTGCCTGCCTGTGCTATTTTCCATCTGTACCACTTGAATCCTTTTTATGTTTTTTAATAATTTTTAATGTATAAGAATTACATTTGTGTAGATGGACTTCCCTTGCTTGGAGGACCTGTCTTTGTGGAGAATCAAAGTTGAAAGGATATGGCACAATCAATTCTCAATTAGATCTGGCTGCACTCAGACTTTGACAAATTTGAGCATTAGTTATTGTCCCAACTTAAAACACCTATTATCATTTTCGATGGCTAAAAGTCTGACTCATCTCAAAAGCTTTAAAGTAATGGGATGTAAGTGCTTAAGAGAGATAATATTCACGGAGGATATAGAAGAAGACATGATGGACCAGATTTTCCCTAAACTAGAAGTTTTGCAGCTTCACAAACTTCCCAATCTCACGAGATTTTGCCATGGAAGTAACTGTGAATTCCCCTCGTTGGAAGAGCTTATTATAAAGAATTGTCCTACATTTGAGACATTCATCTCCAAAGTTACCGTGGTAAACGAAATTCATATTATCCCTTCGAAGTGGCCATCATTAAAGAGAATGAAGGTACATGGATGTGACAAGGTGGAGATATTTGCTTCAGAAAATCTTTTGAGCTTCGGAGAATCAACAAATCAGCAACCCTTATTTTGGGTCAATGAGGTATGAATATAAAAAGCTATGTAAAACATTTACACATTTAGTTTGAATCAAAACTATATATTCAATGAACTTAATCAAATCTAAATATATTCATTGAATCAAAACATTTACACAAGCATTTTTTATGTTACCATGCAACAAAAAGATTGTAGTTTTTGCATATGTTGTTTGTTAAAATAACAATATTTTCACTTAATTATGATGTTTTCATCGTTACTAAACTGAGATAAATACATTTAACATTTTTAAATTAACTTTTAGAAGTTTCGTTTCATTTAAAAAGTTAAATTTTAGATAAGAGAAATTCATTCCGCATAACAAAAAATGTTACGAGGAAGCAACAAAATAAAGCAATTGATTGTAAACTAGAAAAAATTCACCTGAAGGCTGCCTCTCCTTATATTTGTCTTCTCCTATCACCCTCACAGCTAAGCCATACATGACACTCTGCTCACTTTAAATCCGTCCCCTGTACCAAGTCAGGTACCTTTTACTTCTCATACACCTACACATCCATTTCCCCTCTGTCACCTCCTAACCCCGTCGCAGTGCCATTTCCCCTGCACTGGCTTGGTCTCTATGCGACTTCCTTCCGCCTGTGTTCCCTTCCCCCAGTCGTAATACTTTTGCTATTTTGACACGGTTATGGGAGTAGTGTCATAGAGGTAAAACTTTTCTTATTTTGCTAACCATTGAAATTAATTAAAATGGTAAGAAAAGAAAAGTCAGCTGTAATACTTAGCTTGTACAATAAATGGAACATTGAGATCTTGTTGATGGTTCATCTATTTAACTTTGACTTCCAATTTAATGAGGGAGGTGAGGAAGAATTTACATCATTGATTAGTTCAAAATCTTTAACTTTAGTCTAACATATTTGTTAATTTTCAGGTTACATTCCCTAATCTAGAAGAATTAACATTGAAGGGAAATGGCATTATGAAAGAGATATGGCATGGACAACTTAGAGCAGAGTGTGATGAAGGGAAACGATGCATTGTTTTTACCCGACTCAAGTATTTGAAATTAAGTTGTCTACGAACTCTGGCTAGCTTCTGCTTAGGGGATCAAATCTTTGAATTCCCTGCCCTAGGGAATATGATTGTGACAGCATGCCCAAAGATGAAGATTTTTTGCCAAGGAGATTTAAGCACACCACAACTGCAAAAAGTGATATCGAAAGAAAAATTGCCTTGGGTGATAGATGATGAAGAAAAAGGGTGGTGGGAATGTGACCTTAAAACTACCATAAAATGGATGTTTGAAGAAAAGGTAAGCATCAATTTAAAAGATTTTCTTATGTTGTTTTGGTTTTTTATTTTGATTTTTCAACTGTATGCATTTGCTTTTCCTCGTCACCCTGTACTTAGTAAAATGTTGTTGGAAATGAGGCGGCTTCCAAAACATGCTAATATTTAAAGCAGAATTGTTGTGTAATTAGTTTAAATATGAAAGGAAAGTGTGTTTTGAAAATACTAAATGTTGAAAATGAAAAAACAAAAACTAGAAAATAAACCAAAAGTATAATTTGAACAAAAAAAAAGAGCAAGAAATAGGGAATGATACTTTTAAAAAAGAAAAAAAAAACAAAACAAATGGTAGGAAACAAACAAGGAAGAGTTTGGTTTTAGAAAGAGAAGAAGAAAATGGCTGCGGTTGATGTTTTAGAGAGAAGAAAGGAACGAACAAATGGGTTTTTGTTAGGGCTTTTTTCATCATAAATACTATGATGTGAGAATGTTAGAATGAATAAGATCAAAAATAAATTAAAATTTTATTACATTTATATCCAAATTCAATCTATATATTGAACAAAAAGTTTACCATTATTTTTCTTTCTTTTGTTCCAAATGTTGTTATAAAAGGTTTATAATTTGCAATAAATTAAAATCATCTGATTTTTATACTTTAAAAATAAAAAATTAAAATATTCACTTCATGAAACAAAAAAATCAACCATAAAAACCTAATCTCAAAATATCAAATATTTCTTTTTCAGTCATCTTATTTTGTGTGCTGATAAAAAATCTTTTATATTATAAATGATCATGAGATTTAAGAAAAATTAGTGAAAAAATTTAAAGGAGAATAGTTGACCCCAACATCGCGGGGCCAAATTCTAGTTATAGTAAAAGTTTTATAATTTTGTTGTCTTTTTTTTTTATGGTGCTATTTTTAATGTAAATTAATTACATGTACTTAGAGAATTGAAATTGTTTATAATCTAGTTTGAATTTATTGATTATATCAACTTTCTTTGTTAAAATAAAAAAAGAACTTTTTTATTTTATTTTATTTATATTCAATATTTTTGGTACTAACTAGTGCAATTCATTGGATTTCATAGATTGCATACTGTGATGTGAGACTCTCTGATACTTCTGAGTTGATGAAAATATGGAGTAGGAATCCTCAAGAAATTTTAACCTTCAAATATCTTGAAAAATTAAAAGTTGATGATTGTAGCACCTTGAGGTTCCTTTTTACACTTTCCATGGCTTTGGGCCTACCACAACTCCGTGAGCTGATAGTACAAAATTGCATTGTGATGGAACATATCATCATAGAGGAAGGATCAGATGAACAAGTGGCAAATGAGACCGTGTTCCCTCTGCTACGCTCCATAACTCTTGGAGATTGTGCAAACTTGGCAAGTTTTAATCAAGGAAGTAAATCACCGGAGTATCCATCTTTGGAAAACGTTGATGTGTTCGATTGTCCAAAAATGTTTACTTTTGCATCTGCATTTTCAAGAGAGCAAAGAATAGAAATCATTGATGAAGGAAATACAACAAGGCTTTCCAAGGAAATTGCTGATATTGTCTTTTTGGATAACACGGTTAGTATATTTTGTTTTTATTTTTATTTTAATACATTTTAAAAGAATTTTATTTTGAGAAATTAAATTTAATGGTGACTATTTTTTAAAGTTATTTTTTTAAGACCACTCAAATATAGTTTTTCCTTTTTCAGAGTTCTCTTTTGTTTAATATTAATGGTCTCAAGCTTTTAGTGTGCTCAAATATGCTTGATGATGTACAAATAGCTACATAAACATTATGGTTATGAACAATTAACTTAACAAATTAGTGAAAATATTTTTGTCTAATATTAGAATTTAGACATATTTATATAAGAAAATGAGAATTAATTTCTCCTCATGTGCACCTGTCGATGCATAGACAAACATCATTCTTTTTATTATATAAGCCAGGAATGATTTTCATTAAAAGAGAGAGTTAGTCAATTACGTAACCCTCCCAAAGCATGACAGCATCTATCTTGTCAAAAAACCACATCCCTGAACAGACCTCCTACTCATTTCCCCTATACAATCATGTTTACGCCGTATCTTCTCTCTGATCCCTCCATCCATCTGATCTCAACCCACCGCCTTATTACCAACTTTTCTTGAATCCCCCATCCAAATTCCGTTCATGATCTTTAAGTCCACTTTCTCCTCAATGCGCTCAGTTTGCTTCGTTGCTATGACAAGGATGCATTGCCTGCCTGTGCTATTTTCCACATGTACCACTTGAATCCTTTTTATGTTTTGTTAATAATATCTAACGTATAAGAATTACATTTGTGTAGATGGACTTCCCTTGCTTGGCGAACCTGTTTTTGAGCGAAATCAATGTTGAAAGGATATGGTCCAATCAATTTTCAATTAGATCTGACTACACTCAGACTTTGACAAGGTTGAGCATTGAGAACTGTGACAGCTTAAAGCACCTATTATCATCTTCTATGGCAAAAAGTTTAGTTAATCTCAAAAGCTTTGAAGTAGCGAAATGCAAGTGGTTAAGAGAGATAATATTCATGGAGGATATAGAAGAAGATATGATAGACCAGATTTTCCCTAAACTAGAACATTTGGAGTTGAAAGGCCTTCCCGAACTCACAAGATTTTGCCATGGAAGTCACTGTGAATTCCCCTTGTTGAAAGAGCTTATTATAGGGAATTGTCCTACATTTGAGACTTTCATCTCCAAGTCTACCTTGGTAAACGAAATTCATTTTATCCCTTCGAAGTGGCCATCATTAGAGAGAATGAAGGTATATGGATGTGACAAGGTGGAGATATTTGCTTCAGAAAATCTTTTGAGCTTCATAGAATCAACAAATCAACAACCCTTATTTTGGGTCAATGAGGTATGAATATAAAAAACTATGTAAAACATTTACACATTTAGTTTGAATCAAAACTATATATTCAATGAACTTAATCAAATCCAAATATATTAATTGAATCAAAACATTTACACAAGCATTTCTTATGTTACCATACAACAAAAATATTGTAGCTTTTGCATACGGTGTTTGTTAAAATAACAATATTCTCACTTACTTATGATATTCTCATCCTTATTAAACTGAGATAAATGCATTTAACATTTTTAGATTAACTCTTAGAAGATTTCTTTGTTTTGTTTTCATTTAAAAAGTTAAATTTTTGAAAAATTTCATTTCACATAATGAAAAATATTACGAGGGAGCAACAAAATAAAGCATTTTATTGTAAACTAGAAAAAAAATTTAATTTCCTATATAAAACTCAAGCAATCTAGTATTTGAATTGTGTTTCTTGTTATTTTGCAATTTATTTTTTAAAGTAATCTAGGAACACATATGTAATATCTCAAAAAACGAAACAAAAGAAAAGCATTCACTTACTCTCATTTATTGGTTGGAGACTTGGTGCGGTATGTACGGCAAAATCACCTGAAGTCTGCCTCTCCTTACTTACATGTGTCTGCTCATATCACCCTCAGAGCTAAGCCATACATGACACTCTGCTCACCTTAAATCCGTCCCCTGTACCAAGTCAGGCACCTTTCACTTCTCATACACCTACACATCCATTTCCCCTTTGTCACCTCGTAACCCCGTCGCGGTGCCATTTCTCCTGCACTGGCTTGGTCTCTATGCGACTTCCTTCCGCTTGTGGTCCCCTCCCGCAGTTGTAATACTTTTGCTATTTTGACACTGTTATGGGAGTAGTGTCATAGAGGTAAAACTTTTCTTATTTTGCTAACCATTGAAATTAATTAGAATGGTAAGAAAAGAAAAGTCAGCTGTAATACTTAGCTTGTACAATAAATGGAACATTGAGATCTTGTTGATGGTTCATCTATTTAACTTTGACTTCCAATTTAATGAGGGAGGTGAGGAAGAATTTACATCATTGATTAGTTCAAAATCTTTAACTTTAGTCTAACACATTTGTTAATTTTCAGGTTACATTCCCTAATCTAGAAGAATTAACATTGGAGGGAAATGGCATTATGAAAGAGATATGGCATGGACAACTTAGAGCAGAGTGTGATGAAGGGAAACGATGCATTGTTTTTACCCGACTCAAGTATTTGAAATTAAGTTGTCTACCAACTCTGGCTAGCTTCTGCTTAGGGGATCAAATCTTTGAATTCCCTGCCCTAGAGAATATGATTGTGACAGCATGCCCAAAGATGAAGATTTTTTGCCAAGGAGATTTAAGCACACCACAACTGCGAANAATGGGTTTTTGTTTAGGCTTTTTTCATCATAAATACTACAATGTTAAAATGTTATAATGGATAGGATCAAAAATAAATTAAGATTTTATTACATTTATATCCAAATTCAATCTATATATTGAACAAAAAGATTACCATTATTTTTCTTTCTTTTGCTCCAAATGATGTTATAAAAGGTTTATAATTTGCAATAAATTAAAGTCATCTGATTTTTATACTTTAAAAATAAAAAATTACAATGTTCACTGCATGACACAAAAAATCAACCATAAAAACTTTATCGCAAAATATCAAATATTTCTTTTTTAGTCATCCTATTTTGAGTGCTGGTAAAAAATATTTTATATTATAAATGATCATTAGATTTATGAAAAATTAGAGAAAAAAATTTAAAAGAGAATAGTTGACCCCATAATAGCGGAGCCAAATTCTTGTTATACTCGAGCAACTAGCCTATCTTCTGTTGTCATTTTTGGTGCTATTTTAAATGTAAATTAATTACATGTTTATGGATAATTGAAATTGTTTATAATTTAGTTTGAATTTTTTGATTATATCAGTTTTCTTTGTTAAAATAAAAAAAATTAGATTTTTATTATTTCAATTATTCTTGTACTAACTAGTGCAATTCATCGGATTTCATAGGTTGGATACAGCAATTTGAGACTCTCTGATACTTCTGAGTTGATGAAAATATGGAGCGGAAATCCTCAAGAAATTTTACCTTTCAAATATCTTGAATTTTTAGAAGTTCATGATTGTAGCAGCTTGAGGTGGGTTTTTACACATCCCACGGCTTTGAGCCTACCACGTCTCCGTGTGCTGAGTGTAAAAAATTGCATTGTGATGGAACATATCATCAAAGAGGAAGGACCAGATGAACAAGTGGCAAGTTTCTATCAAGGAAACAAAATACTCGAATTTCCATCTTTGGAAGAACTTGAAGTGGTTGGTTGTCCCCAAATGTTTGCATTTGCATCTGCATTTTCAAGAGAGCAAAGAATAGAAACGATTGATGATATTGATGGAGGAAATACAACATGGGTTTCCAAGGGAATTGTTGATACTGCCTTTTTCGATAACACGGTTAGTATATTTTTATTTTTGGTTTTTTTTTTTAAATTTGAAAAGAATTTTATTTTAAGAAATTAATTTTCATGGTGGTTATTTTTTTAAAATTATTTTTTAAGACCACTCAAATAAATGGTTTTTCCTTTTCTAGTGTTCTCTTTTGTTTAATCCTAATGATCTTTAGGCTTTTAGCCCACTCAAATATACTTGACAATGTACAAAATAGCTATATGAAATTATGGTTATGAACATTTAAATTAACAAATTGGTCAAAATATTTTTTGTCTAATATTAAAACTTAGACATATTTATATATGAAAATATTTAATATCCAAAAGAAAATTCAAAATAAACTGTTTCCAATATAAAGGACAAATTACATTGTCATTTAAGCAAATTTACATTATAATTAAAGTAAATTTCTCTATTTATCATTATCATTAAGATTATTCTTAAAGTCAATTGTTTTAAATATATGTACTTATGCATGCGACACATGTGTTGAGAACTAATAATTCAAAAGTTCAAATCATAAGAAAAGCAAAAAGTTTAGTATATGTAAATATCTTTGTGACATAACAAAAGAAAATGTCTTCTTTTGTAGAAAAGAAAAATGAGGATTTGCAAAATAAAATAATTAAAAAAATAGATAAATTAGATATTCATATGCTCCCAGTCCAAAAAAAAAAGGCAAACTTAATAATACAAAAAAGATTTGAAAAACTTAATTGTAGTCTCCGCGTATATAAATGCCTTATTTTGCTTCCTAATCAAAATAGGGGAAAGGGGAAAAAGTGAGGAAAGAAAAATAAAATAAATACAAGGTAAAATTTTCCATTACGCTTTTATTATTATTTTTTTTTGCATTTTTTCCCTCTATTAGTTGTTTATATTTATTCTAATATTAAAATTGTTACTTTCCCAACCCTTTCTTGTATCTTATCTTGTAGGACTGCAATTTATTTTCCCTCATTAACAAAGAAAATAAATTCTACAGGTGGCATTCCCTCGTTTATATTTTTTGCGTATCGAAGGCCTGGGGCAATTGAGGAAAATATGGGATGATAAGGTCGCTATGAATTCATTTTGTAATCTGGGTGACATTACAGTGAATGACTGGGAAAGACTTTCAAATATTTTTCCATTTAACATGATGGAAAGACTTCAGAAACTATATTCACTGAAGATAGTGAACTGTGATTCATTAGAAGAAATAATTGGACCTCAAGGACTCAATTCCAATGAATCACATGCAGTAACAGCCACTGAATTAAGGCTGTCAGAACTTCCTGAGCTCACACATCTCTCCAAAGAAGAAATTCCACTTGGAGAAGTAGTTTTCAACAACTTAGTATATTTAGAAGTGTCGAGATGTGGTAAACTAAAGAATTTAGTGCCATCTTCGACATCTTTCGAAAATTTGGAAACTCTGAAAGTATCAGAATGTCATGGATTAATGAATTTAGTAGCACTCCCAGTGGCTAAGAGCATGGTCTTACTTCGAGAAATGAGGATTACTGATTGCCAAATGTTAGAAGCAACCATAGCTTCTACAAGTGATGAAGTGATGGATGGCATTATTTTCTCTGATCTACGAACTTTAGAACTTGGTGGTCTTCCGAGCGTATCAAGGTTCTGCTCAGGGAATTATACGCTTGGATTCCGTTCCTTGGAAAAGGTAATCATGAGACAATGTCCAAAGATGGAAATATTCTCAAAGGGAGAGTTAAGCACACCAAAGCTGCACGGAATACGATTGACTGAAGGTGAATATGTAGGACTTTGGGAAGGAAACCTTAATGCCACTATTCAGCAATTGTTTAAAAAAAAGGTATGCATCAATTCAATAAAATTTCCTTACTACTTTTTCATAGTCTTCTTTGTATAGCATCATTAGTTTAGAGCCTTGTGTGTTCCAACTGAATTTCAACATTGCCTGAGTGTGTGGCTTCCGTAGTATGCTTAAAACATGCCATTGTTACATTTCTTGTAACAACAGATTTTTTCTGCATTTTGCTCTTTGCTTGAAAGAAGTTCGCTGAAAATGTATGAATTATGACATTAAGCATCTTGCTGGAAATATAAAACTAAGCCTTTAGCTTCCTATCCATGGAAGAAGTATGTAGTTATGAGTTCACTGAAAATGGTTGTACGGTATAGTTTTTGGTGACTTTGAATGTATAGCTAATTTAACAATTCATGCTTTCACCTTTCAATATATTGTTCCTTATGATTACAGAATGTCCAAAATTGTGAAGAAGAGACTAAGGTTTCCCTTTCGTCGTCCAAGTTGGAATAAGGCAAGTTATTGTTGTACTTGTGAGACACTACTTTCAAAGGGTAAGTAGATCTTCTACTTCCATATAATCTTCAGTACTCTACTTGATTTCCTTCACCATGGTGCAATTGCTTTGTAGAGTTATAGTGAAGATGCCCTTTTCCATTGCAGGTTGAATTGCTCTACTCAAGTATGATGATTCTGCTCGGTTGGCAGCCATATTCTCTGGAATCCAAATAGTTATCTCACTTTCTTGTTTCTCTAAATTTGCTATAAATTTCCATATGTAGCTTAAATTGTCGGTATTGAATATTCAGGCGCATGGCATTGTAAAATGCAAACTTGTGTTCTTTTGTTTGTAAGGTCCATCAGCCAAGACTCCCCTGTTTCAATAGCCCCATAAGGATTGCAAATTTTATTCAAATAGACATCATTAAATCTCTCACCCTTCTTAGATTTCAATCATTTAATGAAAGTACATCCTTTTTCTGATAATTTGACAATTTATTCTAGTTTAAACTTTCTATATATTGGACCCCGAGGCCTGCTGATAAACATCCCACCTAGAGAAGAACTCAAGAAAATAAAACTTACAGAATACAAAAAGAAATAGAACAAAAATAGACCAAATGCTAGCAAAACAGAGGAGCAGCCTCCTTGTTTCTTCTCCCTTTGAAAAGAAGGAAAAGAGATTATTTATTTCGAGATTCTTGTAAGCAAATGTGAGTATGTGACAAAAGGCTAAATTCTTCCTCAAGAATTCTTCAATTTATTAAAGGCATGCACCAAGACATTTATAATAATCCAGGATAAAGAATAATATGGGGAATGCATTGGAAACCTTTCACCTCCAGGGATAGGAAAGATCAAATGTACTTATTTTGCAAAGTAGAAACATCAGAATGACAATCTTCCGAATGAGAGGCAGGGGTAATGTGTTAATGACCAGATATGCCACTCATTCTACAAAATAGCAGGCACAGTTGGTTTTCATTAACTTATATCCAGAATACAACTAATACATCAGATGACCTGCATCTGAAATATCCAGTAATATAATGTTTGTTAATGACCAGATACGCCCACTGATTCTAAACCCTGTGAACTCAAAAATGAAATTTACTTTGATGAAATAATCTTCCTTTTCGAACTACTAGATGATGTAATTAGTCCTGACTAATCACCATTTTGGCAAGTGGTGTGCAGCAAGCGAATTGAATCCAACAAGAAATCTTTTCAATGCAACCTCCTTTGAGGGATCAACAGAGACTTTTATTAATGATCTCGCAGATACCCTTTCTCTTCCAAGTAAGAAACTACTTCCCCTGCCATAGCACCTGGTGTGGGGCAATCTCCATCTTTCTGCTGTATTTCTATCTGGAAAGAAGGACAAAGATTATCTTTTTCAAGATTTGTAGAAAAATCATCCATTATATAATGGGTAGTATTTGAGAGTAAATGTAATATGTAAATGATTTTTAGGAATTAGTAGTCTAATTGGAGAAATGACCTACATTTCAAGTTAACATTTAGCATAGCAACTAAACACATACCTCACAGTTCAGGGGTGGCTCATAAGGATCATCTATGCCAGTAAAACCTACAACATAATACTATTAGTTAGGAAAGGCAGAAGGGCGAGGGATCATTTATTTCATTAGCCCAAATTAAAATGATAAAAGTATCGTTAGTCATTAATAACTTAAATGCGTCAATGTTAAAACTGGTTGTATGTATGATCTTGAATGCAGAGATATCAGATCCAATTAGGGGGAAAAAATCTATAAGAAACCCAAGGTTCCAAATGGAAGTATATTCCAAAGATAAGTGCATTTAAGAAAATAAAGGATACTGAGATCTCCAGCAACTTGCAGGTCCTGGCAAACTGAGGGAATTTTTAGGGCTTGTAACACAGTACAAATAAGGTAGCATTTGAATTCTTGAGATTAATTACCAAAATTTAATCTTGTATAATAAAAAATTGAAAATTTTAGAATGTCACAGGGGAAAAAAAACTTACCCTTCCAGTTAAAAATACAATGTGTTTAGGGCATGCAACACAGAAAATCTTGGGATTTGAAGGGTACTTGAAAAGCATCAGTAAATCATGTCATATTCTGATGTTCTAGAGCGATAAAGATGACAAGAAGAGAGAAAAATAAAAATCTATAATAAAAGACATGATTCATGAAGCAGAAAAGATGCTCCTATTCAAACATAGTGGTAATCATTCCCCATTTTGTCCCTTTAATTTAATTAATTTTTTTGAAAAAACAAAAAATGGAATGGCCAACATCATAATTTTCCCCCATGGTTTCTCCAAGGATTGGAGCATGAGCAGTATAAGCAGGCAACTCTTGTTAATGAATGTATTATAGTAAGAAGCACACCTTTAATCTTTCCAGCACGTGCAAGCTTGTAAAGGCCTTTTGAATCTCTTGCCTCACACAATTCCAGAGGCATGTTCATGAAAACCTGTACACATAAAAGGGCAATTCAGCTTTGAGAAAAACATAAAAAAAATCAAGATGAAAACCATCCTCAAGGAGCCTTGCCTCTATAAAATTAGCATCAGGCAACATAGCACGGCATGCATCCCGGTCTTTCCTATACGGAGATATTAAACTGGCAATGCAGATTAAACCAGCGTCTGCAAAGAGCTTTGCCACTTCCCCTGAATCAGATGCACAAAGGCTTAGAAATAACTCGAACAAAATGTGCCAGAGAAGAGCCGAGCCATAAGCACACCTTAGGCTCTAGCAGAACAAAAGTTGAACACCCACAAGCCTTCTACTCATATCAAACATTTTTTTTTTTTGAAAAGCATATTTATTAGCCTTGAGAACCAGTATGCCATTCTAAGTCTCTTGCTTAATTGGCAGGAGACTTTCCTTGGCATAAGGACCTGGTATGGGCAAAGGTTAATAGTTAGTATGTTCAGACTTCACGATGTCCTTGTTTACTCTTACATTTTTTTTTTTTTGGAGTAATTATACATGTATAGTGATCAGTACATAGGGTTCACATATGCTAATCAATTCATAGGGCTTTGGCCATTCAAAAAGAATCAATAAATACCCATGAAAACATAAAAACAGCAAACAAACTGATGCAAGTTCACAATTTGCTGCATGATTCAATTGCTAATCAGTCTGTAAGGTCAAGGTGGTAAGAACAAGCAATACATAAAAGAAGAAAACTCATTTTAAAATAGATCTCAAAACAAAAGGAAAAGAACTTGTCCCAGGATTTGGAACACCATATTACATATCTTGTAAACAACTGACACTAAAAAACAGCCAGATATTATCCCTGCATGTTGAGGCTAGCAAAAGCTGATTTCTCACATTTCCTAAAGACAGTTATACTAGCTGGTTTTGTTACTACCAACTTATCTCCCATTTTAATATAGAAAAGGAAAGCAAAACTCAAGACACCAAATATCAAAATTAGTAGTATACGAAATTATTTTAGATGCTTTGTGAATGACATAAATAGAACAAACTTTAAACATTAATAGTCCCAAAAAGAATATAAGGTTAGTCGTTATTTTTAAATACACAACAAATTATTTAGTCACACCAAAGTCTAAACTCCAGAGACTTCTACTTTCTCAAGACCATACTTACCAACCCTACGTATATTTTCTGTTCGATCGTCTGCCTTGAAACCAAGATCCTTATTTAGTCCATGCCGAAGGTTATCACCATCAAGTATGTAAGATAGCTTTCCCCTTGTATACAATTCTCTACTTAGTGAACACGCAAGTGTGCTTTTTCCTAAACATTGTAAACAAAAAGCTAAACAAAAATATATAATAACCACAGACAGGGCAGCTCAGTTTGATTCTTTCAGCAATATAGCCCTACCTCAACCTTTTAGAGATGGTAACAATAAAGTTTTAAAGAGCCACATCAATCTAAAAACATGAGCAATGAAACTGCAAACAGCTCAGGCTAGTAAGAATATCAGGCAATTCTATAACTGTTTTACTTCGTAACATTCAACAATTAATTTAGAAGCAACATATTCCAACCAATAGCCACTCCAGCAAAAAACAAGTAATTTGTCAGTTGTAAGATCATTAATAAAACTCTTTTAGCATAAAAGGTTCCTGGAATTTAGCAGATACCCTTTCTCTTAGCAATTTGCTAAGTTCCAACCAATAGCCACTCCAGCAAAAAGGTTCCTGGAACTTAGCAAATTGCTTCTGCTAAATGAGTTACAAAAATTGAATTCAACAAATTAAGTCAGAACTCATAAACCAAAAATCAGATGAAGGTTAAATGCAGTAAAGTATTAAAAGAAAAGGAAATAAAAGATAAATTATTCATATTCAAAACTCCTTATGTGGTAACAGATATCTAAATTTAAGTCCTGTTACACACTCTCCTTTAAGATATTTACAATAACAGCAATAAAGGAAGAAGTTATGTCCAAAGTGATCAGGGACATTACATGACAAGGAGAAATTATATCTGAAGTAATCAGGGTTATTACAGGAAACAATTGTTGTTTATTGCTGTACAATCTTGTCTAGATCTTCTCTGCATAAATGACATGTTTTCAGATGAAAAAAATAGAATGAGCAAAGAATATATGTTTCGGCACCTTTAGTTCTAAAACTATGATGCAAACATAAGTTCATGCATGCAGTTGTCAATCACAAATAGTATGTTGTTAGAATGTAGTTCCTTAACAGCAAATTCTAGTCCATTGAAAATCCAGTCGGGATAGAATTTTCAAATTCAAAGCCAAGAGGAAGCAAATAAAGCTGCTAAAACTTTTTAGTTTTCCAAGAAGGATAAGTTTAATTCAGAATTAGAAAGCACATATCAAAGTTCATTTGACTATAAACCTGATCCACTGAGACCCGTAATCCATACAACACAACCCTTTTGGTTAAGCAGCTTCTGCCTTTCAAGCTTCCCAATTGGTGATTCTTGCCAAAATATATTTGTTGAATTTCCCATAGTAGACATCTTAAGTTATGTAGTCTTTGATTCTCTGTGTAAACAAGTAAACACAGAATTGGTAACAGCAACCCAATAACCACATATTGAATAACATTAGCCACTTGAAAATAGTATGAGATTTTATATGTTAATTACAGAAACCTAAAATCCAAATCGAAATACTCTTTACAAATTCATAAAATTATCAATTGTTTTTGGAATCAAGCTGCCAAATGATACACAACATTTCTATAGCTTTTCTTTCATTTCATTCGCATTTTTTCTAGACTGCACTTGGCATCCTTTTATCCTACACATCATAATGAGGATAGGGAATCTCCAACATTAAACAGCTAATGAAACTTGCCAAACAAAACCACATTTTATCTATACAATGATCAAAGATGTCATCTTTTGTTATTCAAATAAAACTAACCATTTCGAACCCTTAATTGTTTCGAAGACTTTGAACAAATTAAAAACCCAATAACCTCATAGAAAGAGTTCCCATGATCTAAAAATGATGACATCTACAACACTAAAGTTGAAAAATTCTGCACAAAAACAATACAATGCTTCATCATATAAATATAGACATAAATGTAAACCAACAAAAAGAGACAATTTTCATCACATTTTGTTGCGTTTCCATTGTAATTAGCAACTACTTATCGCATGAAACTAAGAGAAAGAGTGTCAAATACCTGTGTGAGAGAGAGAGAAGCCGGTTGAAAGCTATAAGCTTTGCAAGTTTGCTTTTTGTTGGTTGATTGAGAAGCAAAGTTGAAAGAAACAAAAGAGAGAGAGAAACTATGAATGGGAGAGGAGATGAGCATGAGCTGAAGACGGCATAGACATAGGAAAACAAAAAGGGGATCAGTTACTTTCATAGGAAAAATTAATATTTCTTTACTTTTTTAGCTTTTTCTGTTTTTATTTCTAATTAATAATACGATATTATAAAGAAAATAATTTTGTTACTTATTTTAGGTTTCATTAATAATACTAATAATCAGCTTCAAAAACAATAATAATACCAATAACCTTTGTTGTTTATAATTAAGAAGTGATTTTTATAATTTTCCGAGTTCTATAATAATAATAATAATCCTACTTTAAATATCTCAAAATGAAGTCTATTTTTACTTTTAAATATTTAATTTTATTACTTTATTTATATCACAACTTCATTTTATGATTTTTTTTAATTTTTCATATTAAAAAATATTGAACTCCTATATTATAATTTACTTCCAATTTTAATATAAAAGACATAAAAATTAAAATTTTTATCTTACATAAAAAAATGTGAAATAATGAATCTAGACGCTTATGCCTTCTAAATTGCAAGTGGCTCTATAGTACAAAAGTCTAAAATCCTTGTACACTTTTTTTCTTTATTTATTTTGTTTTAGTCAAAAATGAAAGGGTCCCTCTGAATTTGCCAAATCAGATGGTGAATAAGAATATTTATAGGGATCTATGAACACTATCTCACTTCCAATTTGACTCTTTCTTGCTTTGACTGTCACAATCAATTCTTTTTTAATCTTGACTTTTTATTTCCCTACTACTTTGGGAATTTATTATTTTTTTATTTTTAGTTTGACCATTTTTTAATTTAAAATTTGGTAAGAAATTAAAAAAAAAGACGCTTTAATAATACTGCTTAAAAAGTAAATTAAAAAATAATTTTATGTATTAAAATTATTTAAAAATATACATGATTAGGTTTTTTGAATACGAAGTTATTATTTGATTTTTTTATTTTTGGTAAAATTACTATTTATTATTTATTAGTTCATATATGTTAATTTTTTATTGAATTAAAAAAATTAACAAAGACTATCGAAGATTTAAAAATTAAATATCCACAAAAACAAAATAAAAGTAAAAAAAAAGTTGAAAACAATAGCTTGAAAATATGTTCAGGGGAGATGGTGTTATATTGGGTCAAAATCTCTGTTAGGCTGAGACTGTATTATTGGGTCAGCGGATCCAAATCGGGCCCAAGTTGAAACATCCTAGGGATGGAAATTCACGAATATCCTCTGTCACCGCCAGTCAAATTATCGTTCCCCACACTGGTACTCCCCCAGCTCCGAACTCCAACCCAAACCGGAGGAAACTTTAAAAAGACAAGAGAACTTTTCCCCCGTGTTTCAGCTCCATGAACCATAATGCAGGCGCACCTCTTGGTGGGACCCACTCCCGTCAACGGCTTCTACTCCTCCTCCTTCTTCATCTCCAACGGCAGCCTCTCCATTTCCGCTTCCCCGTTCACTGGCAACTGGCCCTACCCCCATAACTCCCCGCGCAAATCCCGTAACCGTTGGATCCCACCGCCATCGTCTTCGTTTGCATCCGCGGCGGGTATCGACGGAGAGCAGAACCATTATTCGGTGCTTGGCGTCGCCCGGAATGCTTCATCCGCTGATATCAAGCGAGCTTATCGACTTCTCGCTCTCAAGGTAATATTTTCAATTATTTCAACTCAATTTTATTAATGAAAAGGTTTTTTTTTTTTACCTGTAATCGTTCTGCTCCAATTATTTGCTTAATTGTTTGTGAGGTCTGGGGAAATAAAAAAAAATTGAATCTTGTGAATTACTGTTGGAAAATTTCATGTAAATTGATACTGCTTTCTAGTTTATGAGCTGTAAATTGATTATTTATAGAGGAAAAAGGCTCAAAAAAGGTTGTATTTTAGTTAATTGTTTCCATTTTAGAGTGTGAGGTTGAATTTGTCACGCTGGGATGCTTTCTAGTTGTGTAGTTATATCAATTATGGTGAACTTACGATAATTCCTGAAGAAAATTTACATAAATAGATTTTGAATTCTAAGAACTTTCCATAATTCTAGTAATTCCCTTTGATATGGAACTCATCACGATCTCTGAAGAAAAAAGCTTGGTATGGCATATCAAACCATTGGTTAAGTAAAATAAATCAACATGAATCTTGGTCTGCAGAAGAGGGTTGTTCTGTATGGTAGGAATCTTTGGATTGAGTTAGAGGATGTGAGGTTTGGACGTGGATAGTTGATATCAGTACCTACCAGCTGACCATATTATAAAAGCTTAAGTTTGTATTTGAAGATTTTTCCTTTCCCTACTTAAGAAGTGTATGAAATTAATTTGGCGACCTGCTAACTGTAACTATGCTTCATGTGTTTCATTTTTTGATGTCAGTATCATCCTGATGTTAGCAAAGACTCTCAAGCTGGTGAAATGTTCAAGAGCATCCGTCATGCATATGAAGTGAGAATTCCTTCTATCATTGCTTCCTTATGATTCACCAATTCCTACATAGTTATTATGCACCTTTTATTAACTTCTGATCCTCTAGCTTCCCTTCTCTCTATTTGCACACTTCCTTTTTCTTTTGGGTTTATATTATGTTTTGGAAATTAATGACAGATATTCTTAAGTATTTCCCTATCAAACAGGTATTATCTAATGAAGTAACGAGGGTTCAGTATGATCGTGCACTTACATTTCAAGAGGATGTTGGGAGGTCATATAAAGGAAAATGGAACAATAGTCCTGAGTTTGAAGATGGGGTTAGGCAATATAGGTGGGCTGAAATCAAACGAAAAATGCAAGAAGAAAGATTTGGGGAACGATATAAGGTGAATGACGAGTATTCTTCCTTCTATGACGAAACAGATGATGAGGAGGAAGACGAAAACCTGCATCAAGAGAGAGGCTCATTTATTGAAGTTCTAAAATCTGCTTTCATAACTCTATTTTTACTGCAGACCTTTGGTTCTCTTTTTTCTCTCACCTTCAGTAGCCTAATGGCTCTATTTGATAAGAAGTTGGATGCTGGATACAAGATTGGCTATGTAGTTGCCTGGGTTTTAGGCGGGAGAGGCGGCATTTTGCTGACTTTATGTATTGCCTTTGCAAGTTGGGTTTGTGGGAAAACAAGCAGCAGTATAGTTGTTCTAGTGGTTGTAGCCATGTGGGTTGGCTCCAATCTTGCAAGATATGCTCCACTCCCTCAAGGTGCCCTCCTCGCCCTCATGTACATGTCTATCAAGCTTCAAGTTGATTTAAAGTAAATGCTGTCATAGCATCATCTGTAAGCATCATCTGTAACATGTATTTCTTTCTTTGACTGCTGGTTTTTGTACATAATGTTTGTTCTCTTCAAATGTAATACAAAGGCCAAGTCATTGGAAAGAAAATTTCAAGAATGTGCATTCTAGTTTCTCTTTCCCTTTCCTTTTCCTTTTCCTTTATGTTCTCGTCTTTGATGACTGGTATTATTTGTGCCCTCTTGCAAATTGAACTAAAATCTCATTTCAGGGGCCTTGCCTTCATTCATCAATTCAAGAAACAAGTTTGCAGGAAATTCAGTCATTCTACTTGGATAAATTGCATTCACAACATGGTAAAGATCTAAGAATGAGTGAAAATTTCATCTCTTGGAAATGAACAAGAAAGAATTAACATGTTTGTATGGTACAGTTATTGATTACAGAAGAAAAAACTAGCTAGAGCATACTTCTACAATATGTCAAAACTGTCAAATGTTCTTTACTTTTTCATCCATCTTCATTTCCTTGAGATTCCTCCACAGATACCTCCCACTAGCCATGTCAACAAATACCCAGAATCCATTCTGAACCATCTGGAATTCAAGAATATGAAAGTTTAGAAACAAGAAACAGAAACCACAAAAGGAGAAACATGTCAGGGAAAGAAACTATTTCAACACATACCCTTCTGAAACTGAATTCTTGTTTATCTTTGGCAACCATCTTGTCGGAATCCTCAGAAACTACATCGTCGATGTCAGATGATGAACGAACCGTCCTCCATGCAACATACCCTGCTAAAACTGCAGAGAAGAACACCAGCAAGAACCTCATAGGACACATTGCTCCTCTTTTTTCTTTCTTTCAAGCCAATGGAAAACAATCTCTCTGCCTTGGGTTTTCTTCAATGAGAGAAACAAAGAGATGAAGATTCCAACAAACCCGAAAATTTTCTTTTTCTCTGTTATCCGATGACAGATTAGATTCGTTGAGAATGTAAAGAAAGACAATGGAACAAATGGGGAGGAATTTTCTTTTTTAAGGCAGCCAGTGCCTATGTAAAAAAAGTATGATATATGGAAACCGCGTTGTTGCAGATTGAAGTTTTCTTGTGTGGTAGTGGACATGGTACAATTATTGAATGGTTTTACAAAGTCAATGATGGCTCACCAACTACATTAACAATTGGTCAACAATTTACTTTTTCAGTTGTGCTGGTATGAATATACAATGTCAATGACAGCTTGGGCTTTTCTGGATATAACCCAAAAAAGAAGAGCTTGGAGCCATAGTTTGTCAGATCTAACCATCCAAAAACTCCTTGAACAAACCTACTATTTTTATGAATAATGTTTGATCCCCACAGATCCCTCTTTCATATTACATTTGGGTCTTTTCTTTTCTTCTTGAAATTGAGATGGCTAATAAGTTAGATTGGCCCAATTGTGCTTATCAATTCTTCTTCTTGCTTGGGCTTATTCAATAACTTTGCTGAAACAGAACAAATCCAAAGGTTTAGGCTGCTAGAAGCAAAAGTTGACTTATTGCCTTATGGATACTAGGAGCCCCATTTCATTAGATGAGCCTCTTCAGTACCAATCCCAGTGCTCTATCCTGTCTCCAGCCTATCAGTTAGGGCTAGACCCATTTGTTTGGGCTATAGATGCAAGGTACCAGAGGCCACAAAGTTGAATTTCTTTCTTTGTGTTTTCTTTTACTAATACTTACTGCAATTACTGGCTTGAGCATTCAACTTCAAAATATTAGGACACCCACATGTTTAAATTTTAGTTCTAAATGGAGATTGAGCTTTACCCATCAAAACAAATGGAGTTTAAACCTTTTTACTAGTGAATATATCAATAAGAATTACACTCCCAAGTCTCTTTCCTAATGGTAAATATAAATATCATTGAACTCAATTAATAACACCCAAGTTCATTTGATATTTAGGTGCAACAAAAAAATTTAAGTAAAAATCATTATATTTATAAAGTGATATAGAGCACATTTGAAACACATGCATGCCCCAAAAAAAGATTATTCTACTAGTGCTAGTATTGCCTCTTGATTAATGTGTTTAAAAGTGCATGGAATCCAAGTGCTACTTCAAAATGAGAAGGAATCTATCCACAATGGAGGTGGTGGGAAAGAGGAATGTTTATAGATTCTGAATGGGATTTCCAACAAGATTCCTCTCTAGTGCTTCTCCTATGTTTGTTTCATTTATTTACACCATGTTGGTCCCCTTCATTGGTGTTTACTTATTGTTTTCTGCTTGTTAAAGCTCCCTAAACTGTGCAATGTGGTCTTCAAAGACTTTCCAATAAAATTTGATTTCCTGTTATGGATTTTAATTGACAATTATCGAAAGGGCAAAAGAAAACCCTAAACCTGGAAAAAGACAAAGAAAGAAGAGGCTTCCTCCCTATCTGAATTGTGGGGTGTAGCACCACTTTATTCCTTCAACTTGTTTGAGTAGGTCTCTTGACTATGTGTCTATAGCTCCATGAAGAATAAATTAGGGAATAAAACATCACCCTGGATGATGGGAGCTCAAATGTCATATCAAATTTTATCATTTATGAAAGTTTTGAAGAAAGAACAAATGTAAATACAACACAAATTCTCTTTGCATCATGCTCTACAAACCTAGATGATTTTCAAGTATGGGATAACCTTAACACAGATAAAATAGCTCTAACCCCCATTACCCGGTTCTTTTGCAAACAAATTGGGATATTAACATAAAAAATGGCTCAATCCTTATGAGTCATATTGTTGAAATTAACCTTTTGATTGTACACTGCAAAGTAATACAGGAAGGTCTGAGTGGATGATAGATAGGCCTTTTTAGTGGGGAAGCACTTTCTATGTTCCTTTATCTCCTTATAATGCTTTCAAAGGAAACAACAATAATTCTCTAAATTGGTTTAGTGTAGTGGAATCCCATCCTCTTGACCCTCTATCTCCATTGGTTCAATATTCTTTTTCTTGCAATGAGATGAAAACAAAAAGTTATAAATTAGCTTTGGAGGCCAATGTTTTTATTCTAGAGAACATGCATGTTGATAGGTTGAAGGAAAAAGGAGAGAAGAGGCCAATTGCTGCATAGACTAATTTGTCAAAGTCAAGAAGTAAGATTATCATGGTAATTGAATCAAAATCAAAAGATCTGTGGGTATTTTAGTTAAGGAATATTGGGAACATAAAACCCTGATTTTTTTTTTTTTGAATGAGGTTTACCATAATTTGAATAACTTGACAAATTTGGTCTTTATTCTTAATGAAGCAAAGTGAATTATATCAACTTTATGAAATACCAAGCCATAAATAGAAGGGAAATTTAGGTACTTTTGGAATATTACCAATATTTTTTATCACCAAATATTCCAATCTTTCTTAATAATTACAAACTTTAGCTTAATAAGATATACAACTTGAATCATTGAAATATGTGAGTCTATCTATACCTTAGCTAAGACATTTCTTTCTTATCAGGTTTATTTAATAGTGGAAAGATGAAAAATTAGGACATTGCAAGCATGTTGAGATAAGCTAGATAAGTGGCTATTGTCACAAGTTATCATTAATGCAAGGAAAGTTGGGTCACTTGAAAATGAAAAGACAAAAGAAACAAAGGGAAGGATTTGATAAAATAAATTCTCCTTTAGATTTAAAATTTTGCACTTATTAGACATATATTTGACAAAGTCATCTATCAACTCATTTACAGCACGAGAGATGTAATGAATTTGTCGTCTTCCCAACTGTAATTTTAAGGCTTCAACATACCCTCAACCCCCACATTCGTGATGAATATTGAGGAAAAGCTTTGGACTTGTCATATGCTTATGTTTGAATCTGATTTGAACATTCAACCACATGCACTATATATGATTCATTAGTTGTATACGCAAGAGCAAACCAATGAAAACACTGATCGGATTGCCTTGCCTGATGAAAATATCTCCGTTTTCCATGGCCCTGGAATTTCTATTAGCTATTCTTTCCAATATGCAGCATTAGCTCCTTTCTTCTCACCAACAACATTTGACTCTGGATCGGCAGATTTGGGTAGTTTGAGTTTAAATCAATGGTGGGGTGTACGTGGAGCTTCTGACCATTTGATCAAGGCACGCCCACTTCGATTTGATTTATAAGTTTGAACTGTCAGACTAATTAAAAGCTTAATTGGTTTTAGGGTTTTACAATAGAAATTGACTTTATTAGGATAAAAAAAGACTATAAGCAATGACATTCATGAGTTCTCATGGCCGGCAGGCATCCACTCCCATGAACAAAAGATAAAAGCAACATTAGTTTATTGCTTGATTAAAAGCAAATGGATCAGAACCCTCCTGCCCGGTGATACCAATATGTAATGTAGAACTTTGCATGAAAAAGTTCTAATTCCTTTTTGAATCCTGACTGAGCAGATTATTTCTATTTTGTTTCTATTAACTAAACAATTCTTTGCAAATATAAACACTCAAAATTTCTCTCTTGCATTACAAGTACAGTTTTTGAAGCAGACTTGCTTTGCTTAATGGAAAATGAACATAGAATCAAGGAGGAAGATTGTGGAGTGTGAATTGTTCTATGCATAGTAAAAGACTTTGATGTCAGCTAATCAGAACTCTTGGAAACCTTGACACCATCCTAGTGGCATAGAGCCATTGACAAATGGCTCATCAGTTAAAAGACACTCTTTTGATCACTATTTTGTCATGATCGAAAACTCTTGAACTCCATATGGTTTCTCTTTTCCTTGATTGATCTCCACTCTTTTCATCAGTTCAAAGTCCCTTTTTGCAGACGATCAAAAAGAAGAAAAAGAACAGGTTTTAAAACCCTTTACAAAGAGCTTTTTCTGCTCACAAACCATGCCATCCATGGCCACTACTTAAATCCCACTGAGGCCTAACCAAATCTGAACACTGCAAATGAAAGTTCATGTAATGTACTCAAAACCCCTTACATTTCTCTAAAAAAAATTTCCCAAGAAATGATTACTATGCAAATGGAGTTCGCGTTGGATTCACGTTCTGGACAAACAATTTGAGTTTCCAACATCTTGTGTATCCACATCAGATTATTCTCCTTCCTGTAAGCCTGTAAGCACACAAAATTTTTTTTTTTCTTTCACTTTCTTTCGAAATCACTTGATTGAATGTGAGCTTTGTAAGGATGATGATTCTGTCTGGTGTAAGGAAAGCATCATATTCTTGTGGTAACATGTTGAATTGTTGATTGATGGGCGCATAAATCCAATTGTCTCCAGAATTTCAGGATTTATAGTTCTGAAAGATAGGAATATGATTCTGATTCTGTCTTTGGGTTTTTCCTTTTCTGCTTATATATTCTAGGATTCAGAGTTTAACTTGTGCATCACTTTCACTCCTTTGCTTGAAAGCTGATATCAAACTGCTGAATTCCAATTGGAAGTGCCTTCCTTATATTTCATACCTCAGGTAAGAGCTCTGATAGCTTCTGAAAATTTTTGTTCTTCTAATCATCTCTCCATGATCTTGTGTTCTGAAATGTTAGGCATTTTAATTTGTGATACTGCCTTTAGGAAAATGCATGTCTTTGTTTTTTCCTTTCTTTTTTTGGTAATATCATTGTTTTTCTCTTTATGGGGTACCTTACTGCAAAAAGCAATGGAGTTACAGAAATGGCTTGGGGCTAGTAATATTGGGTTTCTTTAAGACAAATATCCCATTATCAAACCCCACTTCTGTCTTTTATTGAACAAAAAGAAATTGCGTATGAATAAACAGAACAAAAGGAAGCATTAGTACACTGTAAATCCTCTGAATTGATTAACTCTGTTTAGTAATTCCTGAAACTTGCAAAAGGTGAAAACTTGCAAACACATCAATGCATTACATCCCCCATTATCATACATTTTTCTTCTTCCTTTATACCGCATGTAGACCTTAGATTATTTTTTTCTTTGTTTTAAGTCACATGGATGTGTTAGTCTTAATCCACTAAATCGGAGATATTTGACTTAAATAGCTAAAATTAAAAAAATGAAAGAGCTGAATCATGCAGAAGCACATTCTTGGAATATTTATGTTGGGGACACATAAAGCACTAACCACAATCCAAAACAATTTTCCTGTTAAGAAACATCTGTTGCTTCTTTGATCCTTCCAAGTTAGGCAGCCAGTGGCCAACCTTGTATGACTTGTACTCCAAATCTAGCTTTGACAGTCTGCTGCTTGATCTTATCCTCCTACCGATTTTCCCACATGTTTGTTATGAAATCAGTACTGATCAGATACAGATAAGATTTCCAGCTATCCCCACCATCACTACTCCCTGAAAATTGCTTAGTTAACGCTTAGGATATTATGATTTGGTTCATGAATCTTTTTTTTTCTTCTTTTATTATAATTTTTATAATACATGAACTTTCATCATTCATGAGATTTATATGAAAGTTACACATGTCTCACGTTCATGGGTCGACCATATTTTATTTATGAAATTGAAATTGCAAAGATGAGGTCCATTTGTTTTTGTTCTCTTTCTTATATTTTTTACCCTAAAAAGGACAATGGAAGGCCACAAAATGCCATTTCGAATTGAATGCATAGGTTACGCAGTGTCTGTGTGGTTTATCCAGAAGAGGATAGTGAAGTGAAATTGTTATCTTCAAAGAAGTTGGATTTGATTTGGGTAAGTTGGTTTGGTGGAGGCAAAACCAGTTTAGGCTATTACCAAACATGAAGACAAATAGAAATCATCAATTTCTAGGAAGCTGTCAGCTTTAAACTTGGTGAGGATATGCATTAAACTAATGACAGAGTCATTAATTAACTGCTCAAAGCCCAATGTATGACAGCAATCAAAGGGACCACGAAATAAACATTACATTAGACCAGATGGGGAAGGAAGGATTTGACTTAGGGACCTCTACCCTTCAAAGGAGAGACAACAACAACAACCCTTAGACCAGATGCGGCGAATTATCAAGGCAGTATAAAATATTAGGTGTGGCATCAAGATAAAGATTTAGTGTACATGCAGAGCACACACAGCAGACTCTAAGAGCAGTCTGCATTTTAATATTGAAGTAATTAGGCAACTCTTGCATGTCAAGATTATCTGTAAAATGCTGATATAACATGACAAGACATAATCTTACGTTGAAAAGAATGAAAGAGAGAGTTCCGTTTGAACGATTATGTTCGTTCAAATAATTATATTTGTTTCAAAAATCGTGTCTGTATAAACAGGCTTATCTTTAATAACCGTTTGAAACTAAACAAACATGTATGCTTTCATTGTATATAAAAATACAGGTTGTCTAATAGAATGTTAGATGGTAATGACTTCATTTGTCATGCACATGAATCACATTCAAGTTTTGGTCGTATTGTCCACAAGGGAATTGGTTTAAATTGATGCAACTTCTTCATCTTGGATCCATAAGTAAAAATCTTAATCTTCTGTGTCTTTTTCTTTTCTTCCTTTTTCCTCCCCTTTTTTTTTCTCCTCAGAAAGTGCTGACTTCTAAGAAACAACAATGAATGCATTAGTGGCAACCAACAGAAACTTTAAACTGGCAGCTCGGCTTCTTGGTTTGGACTCTAAGCTTGAAAAGAGTTTGCTAATCCCTTTCAGAGAAATTAAGGTGATTAAACTACTCTTTAATCTCCATTTGCTTTCATTTTCTTCTGATTATTGGAAATTGTTGTTGAAAAATGCAGAAATGTTGTATCTATGAAGGGTCAAGAGGGCTTGGAGATAGTGATTTGATAATATGTTATAGTTCTTCTCTGCTGCTCTGATTGATTGTGAACATATCTGTAGGTTGAATGCACCATACCCAAAGACGATGGCACTTTGGCTTCCTTTGTTGGGTTCAGGGTTCAGCATGACAATGCAAGAGGCCCCATGAAAGGAGGAATCAGATATCACCCAGAGGTGTTTACATTCTGCTGTTTGAATTAACATGCCTGATAGCAAGTTAACGAATCAAGATTCTGTCTACTTCGTTAACTTCTTGTTGTATAGTTTGGATTCTGATCATCCTATGAATAATCTAGGTTGACCCTGATGAAGTGAATGCTTTAGCACAACTAATGACATGGAAGACTGCAGTTGCCAATATCCCATATGGTGGGGCTAAAGGTGGGATAGGATGTAATCCAGGAGAGTTAAGCATATCTGAACTGGAACGGCTTACTCGAGTTTTCACCCAGAAGATACATGACCTGATTGGAGTTCACACAGATGTTCCAGCACCTGATATGGGTACAGGTCCACAGGTACAATGGGCCTCAAATATCTCAGTTCTATCAGTTTTCCTTTTATGTTGGTACGGAGATGATGAGGAAGTGATCTTCGAAAAGTTGATAATGGTGTTTTCTGTTTGTTAAACAGACAATGGCATGGATACTAGATGAGTACTCCAAATTCCATGGCTATTCACCTGCTGTAGTAACTGGAAAACCAACAGTAAGTATATAGACAGAGAGCATTTGACTTCACATTGAATTATGATAGCAATTTTAAGCCTAGAGATTTCTGCAAATTGACTTTAGGATTTTTCTTTATAATTGAGGATAGTTTAGAAAACTTATGGATATTACCCTTTTTCCTTAGGATCTTGGAGGATCACTTGGCAGAGATGCAGCTACTGGCAGAGGAGTGCTCTTTGCCACAGAAGCCCTTCTTAATGAGCACGGAAAGACCATCTCTGGACAAAAATTTGCAATACAGGTGCCCTTCAATGCCAGACAAATTTAAATTATGACACAAATACACTTAATATAATGGACTGCGGCTCCATGTAAAGTACAGTTCTCAAAATGATGAATGCTTATTCCGTCTCAGGGTTTTGGAAATGTTGGTTCCTGGGCTGCCCAACTCATCCATGAAAAGGGTGGGAAGATTGTTGCTGTGAGTGATATCACTGGAGCCATAAAGAACAGCAAAGGAATTGATATTCCAAGCCTACTCAAGCATGTCAGGGCAAGCAAGGGAGTCAAAGGATTCCATGGTGGGGATTCTATAGATCCCAATTCAATTCTGGTTGAAGACTGCGACATACTCATCCCAGCGGCACTCGGTGGTGTCATCAACAGGTTCTTTTTACTGCAATAACATTTTTTTTTTTTTAATATTGCCCAGCAATACTGTTTGATTAAAACTAAATATTGTCATTTGATCTAAATGAAGGGAAAATGCAAATGATATTAAAGCCAAGTTCATAATTGAAGCTGCTAACCATCCAACTGATCCAGAGGCTGATGAGGTTACTGCTTGTCTGAAGTTTGCAATTAGCCAGTTACATAACTAAAAGGAGGGGCAAACAAACAATTTCATTTCATTAATTCATTGTCTTCTGTACCTGCAGATCTTATCAAAGAAAGGTGTGATTATCCTTCCCGATATATATGCAAACTCAGGAGGAGTAACTGTTAGTTACTTCGAGTGGGTGCAGGTATTATATTTGAAACTCATGTGCTTATATTACAGCTTACAGGCCAAATACTTCAGAGAGTAATGATAGTGGTCATTTTCCATTGCAGAACATTCAAGGCTTCATGTGGGATGAGGAGAAGGTGAACAATGAGCTAAAGACATACATGACCAAAGGATTCAAAGATGTGAAGGAGATGTGCAAAACCCACAATTGCGACCTTCGTATGGGAGCCTTTACCCTTGGAGTTAACCGTGTTGCTCGGGCTACACTTCTGAGAGGCTGGGGAGCATAAGATTGCTATGCTGGTTTAAATAAAGATGGAGGCTACTGTGAAGTCTCTAATTCTTGTCCACCTATTGTTCTAAACCCTCATTCATGGAGAAGCTTCAATTGAAGTTTTGCCATTTTTATTTGTTGCCTTAATTTACCTGTTTGGTTCCCCAAAAAGAGAACATAATGATAGTGGTCTTGTATTCACAGCAGAACAAACCTAGGTTCAAAATTTACCAGCACTGAAACCTATCCTGCTTTTGTTTGCTATTCTTTTAGTGAACTAAAGTGTATGTATGGAGAAAAGAACATAGCATTTACTCAAGGCATGACTGATCATCGAAGCGCTGTCCAGTTTCAAGCAGTGCAACACTGCCAGCCAGCATCTACTACAAGCAATCAACAGATTACAACCATGTCAGACCTACAACAATCTCGGATGGATCATATTCAAAATTTGATAGTAACCGAATCCACAGATTGCATTTTGGATAAACAAAAATATGAAATAAATATATCTCCAATTGACACAACCAAAAGTCTCAATTAAGTTCGATATCAAATTTTCAAAGTTGTATGCCCATGACATCTGAAAGGGGCAGCACAGAAGGGCATTGGTAATGTTACAAACTGTTATTATTCTAAAATCTCCCTCTGCCTCTAAATCCACCACCACGGCCACCACCCCTAGGACCACCTCTGCCACCTCTTGGGGCACCTCTTCCACGAAATCCACCACCCCCACGGCCACCACCTCTACCGCCACCTCTGCCTCCTCCACGACCACCTCTTGCACCAGCTTGTGATTGTCCCCTACAACAGCACAAAATATGATATTAGAATTTTTCTGGATCATACAAAAAATTAAAACTAAAATAGCCAGAATGCATGATAACCACCAAGTAGAGTATGTGATAAATGATTCCAATACATATGCAACAACTACCAATCATAAACCAATAATTTATGATACATAAAAGATATTAAAGCACATCATCTCAAAACAACTCCTGGACATAACCATCAATCCCCAAAAAGAAATCAAAGCAGTTTTCAGACATAGGATGTAAGGATTATAAACCTACTTTGGTTGTGGAAGAAATTTTGCAAGAGGCAAAAGTTTGCTCGGGTCAATATAGAACTTATCACCCAGGGCATACGAAGTCGCCACAATACCTTCCAACATTTTGATTGAAAAATACTGCAACAAGCAGAAAAGTAAATGAATGAACACACATAAAGTCCAAACCATGAAAGAAAATTATTCAAACTAGCAATGGAACTCACAGATTCGTTGATGGGACCAAAAATTTCATCAACTTTCCCAATCTGGGTCTTGTTCTGCAGATAGATTGGAGCATTAAAATAAGGTATTTTCTCGTTGGTGAGTTTTGTCACTGCATCACCCTCACAAGCATGAAGAAATGTAGATATCTCTGCATAAATAACAAAAAATAAAGCCAAAGTTCGGCTTTTTAGTTTCCCTTTGCATCCAAATCGCTTCTTTCTTTTATATTTTCTTATCCAAACAAGAAAACAAAACAATTGTACCAAAAACAAAAGGAAAAAGAAAACTAACCCACTACTTCAGCAGGAGGCCCTTCATCACGGAACCCACCGCCACCACGTCCAAAACCGCGACCACCGCCTCCTCGGCCACCCCCTCTCCCTCGCCCTCCGTCTCTGCCGCCCCTGAAACCCCCGCCGCCTCTCGGTGGTCGCATTTTCTTCCTTCTGTTTTGCTTCTCTGAGCTGAGGGCTTTGAAGGGGTTTTCCTTTTTAGGGTTTATACTTAAACAAGTGAGAAATACAGTGCGTAGGGTTTTGAAGTTTCTTTGGAAAGGGAAAATTACTATAATAACCCTTTAGTTTTTGTTAATTCATAGATGATAATGGGCCTTGAGCCCAGTTTGGGCCTTGAATTGGACCACTCAAAAGCCCAAAAGAAGCAAACACATTTTTTCTCATCTGTTTGCTAATTTCATGATTACATGATCAAAGTTTTGTGCTTTTTTCAATGGACCAAGGCTTCATTATGTTCTACAAATGGAAAACTATCAATATATTCATCACACTTAATAAATGGGAACTCATTAAATTCTGATGAGAAATGCCTAACATGGTGTAGTTCAAGGTCTTCTGGTGCAACTTTGAGATAGCAAATAGCCTATATGGCCAAGACTGATGGAAAGGAACCCAGTGGTAGAACTGAACCTTTCCATTTCCTGATACTGAGAGTCATTCACCTTCGACGAGCATGACGCCGGCGGTGATGCAATGGTGTAACGGTGAAATAACCAATGGCAGACATCAGTGCAGTTGAAGACAAGAACCCAACAGGGTAGCCAATTCCTGCCGCTTCCCATGAAAACCATGTTTCCTTTTTCTCCTCCTCTGGTGACTCAGGTGGCTGCGAGTCTTCTTCACAAGGGGCATCAATTTGCACCCCGCACAGTCCACTGTTGTTGGCATAAATGTCTGGATCAATCAGCGTATCCAATTGAGGACTCTCAGGAATTTTACCTGCAAGTTTGTTGTTGCTCAAGTCTAAAGTATTTAGTTCCTGGAGCTTGGCAAATGTTCCGGGTATTTCACCATCAAGTTTATTGTCTGACAAATCCAAGGCCTCTAAACTCTCCAGATCACCAAAACTCATAGGAATGTTGCCTGAAAGCTCATTGTATGAAAGGTTGAGTAACTTCAAACGTTTAAGACTGCCTAATGAAGGAGGAACTTCTCCTGATAACTGGTTCTTTGACAAGTCCAAGAAAGTATAGATATCCAGGTTCCGGTTAGAGAGGCCTCGCTTTGAATTCTTCCAGTTTACTATCAAGTCATGGATTTCAACTTGAAAGCTAAAAATTTCAGAAAGCGTTGATGGGACATCAGGTGTATCAATCATTCCAGTAAGATTCCCCAAACTTGGAGGAATGTCACCGATGAGGTTATTGTTGGAGAGGTCTAGGATTCGGAGACTACTAAGATTTGACAGATCATCAGAGATTGACCCCTCAATGGAATTGTTCCTAAGATTAAGTACCTGAAGTGAGGACAACTGATAGAGGAATGCTGGAAATTCACCAGTTATATTGTTGTCATGAAGATCAAGATGTTCAAGCTGACTCAAATTGCTCAAATTCTGAGGTAATGAACCAGAAAAGTCATTTTGGCTCAATGAAAGCATCATTAGGTTCAGTCCCAAAGCTGCAGGAACCTTGCCAGACAATTTATTGGAAGATATATCAACATAAGCAATTAAGCCATCTTCTCCAAATGCTGGAAATTCACTGCCAGAGAAGCTATTTGTTGACAAGTCCAGAAGTAATAGCCTATAGATATTGGAGAGAGATTTTGGCACCGGCCCAGAAAAGTTGTTTTCTGAGAGCATGAGTACCATTATTGAAGTAGTATTAATTTCTGGCAGTTCCCCAGAAAAGTTGTTTCTTGACAAGGCAAGGACTGACAAATTTCGAGATTGAAACAACTGAGGTGGGAGAGAACCTGCAAGCTTGTTATCTGATAAAATAATAGTTCCGAGATTTTGTTCAGCTAACCACTGTGGGAAGTCTCCTTCGATCTGATTCTCACTCAAGTCCAAGAAAATAAGATCAGTTTGATTGGAGAGCCAGCGAGGAATCTGACCACTAACACTGCAAGATCTCAATGATAAAGAAGATAACGTACACTTTGGAGTGATTGTGATATCGTTATTCCATGCTAGTCTGTTTCCTCCAAGGTGCAACTTCTTCATCTCCTTGAGATCAAATAACCATGTTGGGATCTCGCCAGAGAGCTTATTATTCTCCAGCTGAAGTGTCTCCAGCTTTCCCAGCTTCTGAATTGATGATGGGATTTCACCACTCAAATTATTCTTGCTCAAGTCTAAAGTAGTCATGTTCACCAAGTTCCCAATGTCTGATGGAATCTCCTCGGACAATGAATTGTTCTGCAGCTGCAATACTTCCAGCTTCCTTAGCTGCGATATTGACAATGGAATCCTGCCAGAAATTTGGTTGCCCGGAAGTGTCAACTTCCTCAGTTCAATGAGGTTTCCAATTTCTTCAGGAATCTCTCCACGAATGATATTGGCATCCAAGCTCAACTGTTTCAGCTTCTTAAGACCGCCAACATCACCAGGTAAGCTACCCTCAATCATGTTAACACTGAGATCAAGGAATTCAAGATTCCTTAAACGAAACAACCGAGGAGGAATAGAACCATTGAAGCTATTTCCCCTCATGTCAAGATGCGCTAGCTCAGTCAAATTGCCAAACCCAATACGTGGAATTTCACCATGCAATGAATTGTAGGAAATGTCAAGCGACATTAAGGTCTTTATCCGGAAAACTGATTCCAAAACAGTTGAAGCCTTTCCTCGCAAGGGAAAAAGACTGGATAGATTCAGACCAGTCACTTCTTGCGAAGATGAGCGAGAATTGCACTGTACCAGGATCCACTGACAACATTCCGAACTGGAATTCCATGTCTCTAAACCACCAAGAAACAAATCTGTTGAGTTGTCTGTTACCATGTCTCGAACTAGTACATCTTTCAAGTCCAGGAGAGCTTCTCGTTGATCATGAAGGCATGAAAGGGAACCCCTGAGGCTGAGGCATAGGATAAAGAACATGAAGTATGATCCAGAAAGAAGGCTTAAGTTGGCCATTTTTAGCTCTTTGCTTTTCACTTTTTTTCTGCTAAACCACCTTCCGCTGGTATAGTTATATGTATAGGAGGAACTACCCGATCCATACGTCGAAGTCAAAGTGTGAATCTTTGTTTATAATGTAAAAAATCTGGTGGGAAAGTGACGAGAAGTTGCAGCTTGCTTGTCTCAAGGAGTCGCCTGACTGTCAATAATTTTTAGTCATTGGGAGATTCATGGTAAAGTTCGAACCCGTCAGACAAATCATAAAGGACCCAATATTCATTATCAGTACATTGAATCATAGGATAAAAAAAGTTTAATTCGCTGGAAGGAAGCCTCTGTCGTCTTCTATCCGTCAACATGTCAAGTTCGAGGTAGTGCTTCTTTTGTTTTTGACGGTAATGGCATGCGTTGCCATCAAATCAATTTAGCATTTGATCAGGAAAATTCCCGGAAAATGTTGGATTATTGGTTTTTAATGACCAAAGTTGAACTTGAAGTCAATGGAACAAAGTATCATCCGAAAAACAATCCTGCTGATACATAAAAGTGTGAACTGAGTCAGCTGGACTCAACTCTCAAGCATTCTGATCAGAAAAGAGCAAGATCATCATATGGGTTATTTCAGATTTAGCTAAATAAAGCTTCCCAATGTTGGAAAACTGTCTCTCCACTGAAACAGACAATTTCATTCTGCTTCAGTATCCCACCATTTCTGGTACGATAGAAAGTATCACAAGCCCTCACAATCAACTCTTAATCCGGCTTGAACTGTACAGTTATTTAGCTAAATTTAGCTTTGTTTTCATCCTTGGTCCATTTGATTTCCTTCCTTTTTAGGTTGGAGGGTGAAGGGGTCTGGTACTGGGAGTAATGGAGGGTTGAGAGAAGGGAGAGAAGGTGAACCATTTCCCACTTTAAGAAAAACATTGCTATTTATGATAATTACTTGCAGCCAGTTATGATAATTCAAAGCACAAGACCGGTTACTATGAAATGTATGTTTTGACAAACAGCTGCCCACACTATCTCAAGGTCGCTCAGGGCATTAGAATTCCAACTCCCAAATTCTATGAATTCTCTTCTTTTTTTCTTTCTTTTCCTTTTCCCCTTTATACACTCCATATGAGGAGATTTTATAGCAGAGTTAACCCCACCCATACTCAATTCAAGACCAAAAATACCTCAACAGCTTTCCAAAATTTGAACTTTCAAATTATTTTTTTTTCCTTTTTGGACTATGTCACAATGTACACTCCAGAATTAGCAGACTGTCCGCCCGTAACAAATTGATGCAATGTAGAGATTTTTGGCCCATTTTTCCTGCAACAATGAACAATCATATGAGATAAAGACTCATTAAAAGAAGAGGTTGAGCATATATAATAAAAGAGAATAGACCAAGCAACACTCAGCACCCACTGGTAATGCTTAAAGAAGCTAATTAGCATTGCCATAGGAGTTGAAAGATGGCAAGGGGCGAAAATAGGGAAATACCCACCTTTACATGGGCGCTAGGAAAGGCAGATGTACGCAGAGTTTCCTGAGTTTCATCCATCATTTTTCGTTTAGGAATGCTCAGTATGAAGGCAGCTTGATCTGCAGTTGCAGCCATAGATGTTATTCTGTAACCGCTCTCCCATCGCCGATGTATTCCTTCGCTTGGATACAAAAAGTCAAGCTCCACAACCTTGATTCAATTAAATAAATATAAAAGGAAGTGTAATCAGCTACTTTGGAAATGGAGGGCAGTGGAAAAACTGAAGATGTGCGTACCCATCAAAAGAAAGGACTACCTGATCAGAAAATCCAGAGTTCCTTGACATTACCACACCCCAGCGACTCCCAGCAGTTGTCATTGATGTTACATGAAAGCCTTCTTTCCACTTCTTATTTATCCACTTGAAGGGAAAAGATTCACTCACTTTGTAGGACTGCTGGGTGTAAGGAGTTCCTACAAAGTCACAGAATTTTGAGAACAGCTTAGCAAATAGGTGATCAACATAATTTGAATGCTACAAATATATAAGAATCTCAGGCATGCTCAAAACAAACTGCTTTAGCCAATCTCCCCTTGGAACTCGCAAGCTTAACATTAAGTATACCATCTTGCTAAAGGTTAATTACAAAAAACAAACCTTAATTCAATTGTCTTTCAACATAAGTTGTGCAACTCAAGGATACAAGGTCTAGGCAGACATGTAAACTTATTTATTCGCCCATGTATATATATATATATAACTCAGAAGCTCTGAATGTACATGACTGTAGCATCATGGCAGCAGCTCCAGGAAGATGCACCCTCAAGGCTAAATTGTAACATATGAATTCAATCATGCATCACTCCACTCTCAGAAAACTCAATGGCACCACTTAAAAATTAATTTTGTCTTAGTTTCATGGTCATCAAAAAGGAAATAAATTTTGCTGGCGATTACCAACCTTTTGACATAACAACCAAGGAACTCGCATTATTTGCTCCAGCTATTGAACTTATATAGTAGTTCTTTTCCCACTGCTCCATAATCCAATCCTGATGAAAATCCAATAGATATTAAGGTAAGGAGTACGTCAAAGAATGCATGATGCCAAGCAGAAAAATGACAGAATTAGTGCTTTAGAATGATAACCTTGTGCAGAAAGACTGTTGACAAATCATAAACCTGGCAAGTGAATCCCGTTCCGGCATCCATGATCAGGGCCCAGAGATTAGCTGCTGAAGCGACACAACTAATAAACAATCCATCTTCATTACCCTTATCTATGTGCTGACGCAACCTCGAATCTGCTACATTGTAGTGATATCTACAAGATTGATAAAAGGTTACAGGTAGGAAGAACACCGTTTGAGAGATACTTCAAGATGAGAATTCTACGCAAAACAAATGTCAAACCTCATGGTTGAATATCTCATATTTATACCCAAAGAAGCATGCACCACAAAACAAACATCAAAGACTGGCAACCTAATTTTAATGGACCACATTTAACTTTGAACAGCCAGCCACATTAACTTTAAAATTTTGCCTGTCACTATACATGTTTCATCATCACATATGAGACATCAATTGTGAAAGTATTCACCAAACATGCTATTTTATTACTGTGATGAGGGAAACAAGCAAAAATGATAAGATTAACTCACTGCCATACCAACTTATAATGAATGTTAATAATTCAGACCACTCAATTAAGCTTACAAACAACCTTCAGGAGTAGAGAGATAACAAAATGTTTGTGCAGTTCATCATACAAGCAGAAGTAGAAATGAATATTATATTTAACAAGAAAATGCAACTTTACCTCTGCTTCATAGGACGGCGTGCATTATAAACAGAAATCCACTGAGTAGCAGGACTACCAAGCCGTATTTTTTTCTTCGGTTGCTCATCTTCTTCCAAATTAATGACTAATCTTCCCCGCTTTTGCCCAACCTATTTATGCAAAAGGAAACAGAAAAAGGTTGTTTAATTGAGCATCCTATCTGATCCAATTTAATTGGAGAGAAACAGCATAACAACCACCTTAAGAGCTCCATCAATTCTTATTGGCCTCAATGGCGTGCATGGTTCAATTAGGCTTTCAAAGAAGGATATGAGCTTGGCATAATTGGGCTCCTCATCAAACTTCATATTTGTAACAGCTTCAAGAAACTGTCTAAATGGGGCAGGACAAAAGCAACACATCAACTCTGGAGAAGTGGCCATCTTTTTCTTGCAAACCAGAAAACTCTTGTTATCCCCCTGTGAAGTTCCAGTCAAAAGCCATATAGTTCAGAGGAGGTAAATCGGATTAGATAAATCTTTAATCAAAACAACAACACAAACCTGATAACCCTGCCACGGTAACCGTCCTTTTAATAGAAATATCAATGTGTATGCCAATGACTCAAGGTCATCCCTACGACTTCCAGTCCGACCTAAATGTGCATGTACACTAGCATACCTAATTGTTCCCCTGCCAGAAGGAATATCCCAAGATATTAACACCAAGCATAAGCATTAACTGGTGACATTTAAAAAATAAAATAAGATAACATAAACAAATCCATGCACCTGAACACGTCAGGCCTCTGATCATAATCAACATGTTGACCAGAGTGTGCATCTTTCCATTTAGAAGCTGATACGAGGACATGGGAAGCAGACAGATATTAATACCAACTTGGGAATAGCATTTATTCAATCTCAGTTAAAGTCATGGCATAAAATGAGAATCTCTTAGAGAAATCTTCCATTGAAGACGAAAAAGAAAACAGTAATTGTTAATCATAATTTGCTCATGCTTGACACTTCAGAAAGAACATACAGTTAACAGAGAAGAGAGGAGAACATACCTAAACCAAGATCAATAAGATATAGCTTCTTCTCATCAGCTGATCCAGGTTGACCTAGTAAAAAATTCTCAGGCTTCACATCTCCATGCACAAACCTTTTTTTTCAAGCAGACAATAAACAATGCCAATCAGTTGTAACTATGCAAAACAGGAGGGTGAATTTAACAAAGTGCAGAAAGATACAAAAGGACCTACCCCTTTAAATGAAGCTTTTCAAGAATTGATATTGCCTCCACTGCAATGCAGGCAGCCATAGTTGGTGACATCCTATCATAGTACAACATGTTAGAAAGCTGAAAGAGTATAGTAGACACATATAGACATACCTGGGTAGGTACAACAGAGAGAGGAGGAAGATTCTATTTCTTACGATTGTCCTAGAGAATTCCAAACATCCCATAGGCTAGGACCAAGCATATCCATTACCTGAAATATTCATTAATGTTGCTTAAGATACATTAAGTAATTTGGGAGACAAGACACTAAGGAGCTCAAAATCAAAACTCACCAGAATGTAGAAGTCTCCCTGGCGACCCTTGTAATGGACCCAAGGAATCCCATAGCATCCGTTTAGGGTACTTTTCATTTCATGAGGAGATTAGAAAGAAAAATGTGAGAAGTTACAAACTGCATTAAAATATGTAGAAACAAAAGCTTGATACACAATTTTATGATTAAAGATGCCATACTTGTACACTTGCCACTCATAAGGCGGACCATAATTGCAGCCTTTACTGTTCCGGTGCTCAAACTTCAAGGCCACCTGTGATGAAAAAGAATCAGCCGTTACATCCCAAGTGGTTTGACCTGGATAACCCCTGAACATGGGCATGAGTTTCTCAGACATACCTCAATTGCATCTGGTCCAGTTCTATCACTACCACCGCTTACCCTTCGGCCAACATAAACTTGGCCAAAACCACCCTTACCCAATTTCCTTTCTATCTTATATACAGGAGAATTACCCACTTGTACCTGCAACAAGTAACATAAAAGTATTCAGTCAAGAGCTTCGTTGAGGTGAAGAACTAAATAATTAGGCACGTTTTAGTTGGTAAGAATCTGAGGATTAAAAGACAAGCGACCAAACATACAATGAAACACCCATGACTTGACATAGTAAAACAATCTTCAGTTTCATGTTAAATCAAAATGCCAATGATTTTCCAAATATTTTCAAACAGATTTTAAATGCTGAAATGAAGAAATTACTCTTTTTGAAATTGTATGACTAATATAGTAGTTAGCTCTTAGCTAAAAAAAGCATACTAGAAGAAATTGAATTCAGCCAGTATTCTTGCCAAAAGCGAAGTGTCCCAGAATAAGCAACTTAATACGGAAGATTTAAGTAACAAATAAATATATTCAACAAAAAAGGAAAGATATAGTAAGCAATATGGAGTTACCCGTTCAGGAACTGGGGTTGTGCTAGCTTCTTCTTCAACCCCCATTATTTTGTCAGCGCTCCCACCCTCCATCGCAATATCTTTATCTGCCACTACCTCTACTCGATTTAAAGCAGGTTCTGCAGCAGCTAAAGGTGCAGCCTCAGGAAGAACCTGACAAGGCTCAGGGTCTAAATCTATCAACCTTATGCCCCGGCCTCTACCAGCAGCTGTTGGCCTTGTAGGTACCGCCGGTGAGGGCCCTTTGGCTACAGCTGCAGCATTACCCCTTCCTCGTCCACCAACTCTCCTCCTGGTTCTGTTTTGAGCAGGCAGTACCCAATTCTCTGCTTGATCAACAGGTTGAGGAGGCTGAAGATCATCAAGGCGTTTTGATCTCCGGGCTCCGCTTCTCAACTCTGGCATCCTCACCCCATGCAATTCACATTCCACTTAATATCCTCACCACCCCCCCAGATCTTCTGTAACCAAAAAAGTAACCAACTTTACCAATATAGAAACCAATAAACACGTGTCATAAGCAGAACACCACGCATTTGGAAAGCTCGTATAATTGATAACTAAATTTTGAACTTCTTTAACAAACCCTTAAGCAAATAACCAAGATTCACATAACCTTTTTCTATCGTGACATTACCAGATATAAAATTATAAACAATAATAACACAATCAGTGAGTAAATTATTAAAATGAGGAAACAAACAATTCTTGCTCTAATCATCCACTAAGTATCTATCTCAAAGAGGATAAACCAAAGAGACTATTTTTAGAAAACATTCTTCAAAAAGAAATCTATTTTTGTCAAGAACCAAGTAGCTATAAAGCAAATGTAGCTAAAAACATACCAAAATCTATGCAAGCTGATTCCATATGTGATCAAAAAATATTCAAACTTCATAGATCATCAGAATCAGTCATCTCAGTCTCGAACAAAATAAACATCAATCATTTACAATAACAAACAACAATATTTAGGTTCATTAAATCAATCAGACAAAATAACAAAGCTCAATCAACAATATTCATATTTCATCACCCCCAAAAATGATTAAAAAATAGAAAAATTTCAAAACTCGACATAAAAACTTTTCATTTTTCAATCAGTTCAAGTCCGATTCTCACTAACCAAACAATCGCCAATCTGATCATCCAACTTTTCATCAAAAACACATAATCAACAGTGAAACTGATCATCAAACAAGCTAAACAAACCATTTTAAAAAGATAAATAACTCACAGATCAATTATCCTCCAAAATCTCGATAGGTCAAGCACAGATCCTTAATGAAATGTTCAAAAAACACATTTTTTGGGCTTAATAGTAGAATCCCAGAAATAAAAATCAAGACTTGGGGAGGAAAGTCTTGTTCTTTGGATTGTTGGGGTATAAAGTGATGATGAAAAGTAGGCCAAAATTTTGGGGTAATAAGAAGAGACAGAAAATAAAAATGAAAGGAAGAAATAAAGAAAAAAAAAATTGAGAGATTGATTGAATTGAAATGCAAGAGAGAGAGACAGAGAGGAAGAAAGTTTATCAGGTTGAGATTTGGGTGAGGGTCTTTTATGTGTCAAACAAAAAGGAAACCAAAAAATAAAATGTGTGTAATTGTAAATGGTGGTGATAGTGGTGTTCTTTGGTGTTGATGATGTTGGTTTATCAATATATATATGTGTCTTAGAAATAACCTAACAAATAAAAATATATATTTTATACTTTCCTTTTAATGAAAAAGAAAATGATTTTTAAATACCAATTATTTAATGTGAATTTTTTATTGATTTCAAATAATATTAAAAGGAAAAAAAATTGTATGGTTTTATGTGAGTAAACATGAGAAATGCAAATGTGGCAATGTGGTAGCCAAAAGGGATTTTTGTATTGTGGACTTACAAAGACCTAGAACTAACTGACTTTATAAATATTAAATATTTTATAATTTTTTTAGTTATATTTGTTTATTTCATTATATATGGAAAATATTTAAATGTGGACCATGGGATTTAGCATGTGGATTTTGGATTGACAAAAATGCCAATGTGGGATGATTCAAATTACATAGACTTCTCCCTTTGTTGTGGGTAGGTTTGGCTACCTTTCAAAATTATTCCTTTTTTTTTTTGGCCTTCTCTGGCTGCCATTGCCCATTTGACAACTATAAATAGTAATAAATTAATGATATCAAAAAAGAATTCTTTTGACAAGAATAAACAAAGGGTTGAACCTTTTAGTAGGAAAGCAACAACCTTTACAAACAAATCTAAATTGTTCTAAATTAAATTAAATTAAAAAATTTGGGTTTAACCCATAGAAGATTAGTCAATAATTTTGGCTTATTCCAATCAAATATAGACATAAATCAAAGTTTATAATATGAACATGAAAATTTAAAAAGTGTTACTAATCCCATTACTGCTTTTATCATGTTTAACATTTTTTTCACAAGTAATAATTGCTCATTAATATTCAATCTCCTACTTCATTTACTTATAACTTTTGCCATGCCCTTTATTTTCAATAGTAAATTAGTTTTTTTCTCATTTTAACATATTTTTAAAATGTTATTCCTTAATTTTTTGTAATTTTTTAGGTAATTTCTTTTTTCTATGTATATTTTTAATAACATTTTTAAAAAAAAATAAAGTACAAGTAGCTTTCATGATGGAAATATAAATGAAACTCTTTAAATCTTTACCTATTTTTGTACTCATTTCAGCACATATTCATATATTTTTTAAAGTTACACAATTTATTGGGTGGAATTTACTACTTTAGCAGTATTAGTACATATGAAAACCTAAAGTACCAATTAGCACTTCATTTGGATTTTAACTTTAAATTTGAAAAAAAAAATCTCATTTTTAGGCAAATAATATTTAGTACTTCAAAAAATTTTCAAGACAAAAGCTAGTAAAGTTATTGAAATTTTTAAATAAAAAAAGGAATTTCTTCTTCTTAATTTGTTATCAAAAATTATCGTATATCTAATTATAATTATAATATAACATTTTTAAAACTTACATTAATTCAAGAAAATTATTATTTTATCATTAAATTAAGATAAAAATACAGAAGATTTATACATATTATTTTATAATTTATTAATGATGTGTTGTATTTTGATTTGTTGAATTATTTTATGGTAAAAGAAAAACACTTAAATGATTTTTAAATGAGCCAAAAGAAACATGGCATAGAGTGATAAAAGTTAAGACCCAACTTTGTTAATAATCTCAAAAATAGCACAAATAAAGAAAGAAAAAAAACAATCATGGCAACTCCAACACCAACTCGGAGCCCCGAACTGCGAAGAGACCCGGTAACGAACAGATGGGTCGTATTCTCCCCGGCCAGAGCTAAACGCCCCTCCGATTTCAAGTCGAAATCCTCAGAAAATCCTAACCATAATTCTTCCTCATGCCCATTCTGCATAGGCAATGAGCACCAGTGTGCACCCGAGATATTTCGGGTCCCGAACGAACCGAATTGGAAACATCGGGTCATCGAGAACTTGTATCCGGCTTTGAGCAGGAATCTCGAGTACCCAATTGGTCAAAATGGCGACTCGAGTATCGATTTGGGCGGGTGGGGTCGGGTTGTACCCGGGTTCGGGCTTCATGATGTGGTGATTGAAACTCCGGTTCACTCGGTTCAGTTGTCGGATTTGAGTCCGAGTGAGCTTGGTGATGTTTTAATTGCTTATAAGAGGAGGATTGAGCAGATTAAAGGATTTGATTCAATCAAATATGTTCAGGTAAGAAAAAAAGAACATTTTTTCTTGTAAAAGAAATGCTTTTTTTTGGATGGTAAATGTTTGAAAGCATTTGTTTGATGCAAAGTTGTATATTTTGAAATGTTTTTATCTGTGAATATGGATTTGTGTGGAAAAAGGACTGTTGGGTTGTTTAAAGATCAGGTGTTGAATTAGTTTTGGATTGAACCATGTCAAGACTATAGTTTTTCTGTTGTTTTGATGATCGAATCTGCTTTTAATTTTATCAAGTTACGGATTGTTCTTTTGTTGGGAAACTTAATTTTTTTGCCCTGAAGCATATGCTTTACATTCTGGTATCTTTTAAACAAAAAACTATTACATAACAAGGAATTCTCCAATACTACTAGTATCAGACTACATTGTGCATTTTTATGATATAGTTATAAAAGCCCTTAATTCTCATTCATTTCATAAGTTTCCAATTTTTGAGAGCCAGTGTTTTCATTTCCTAAGTATGTTTTCTTTCTAATAATAACAAGGCCTAAGATTATATTTTTGATCCAGGGCATCCCATCTCTCCCTTCCCCTTTCTTTCTGTTCTTGTGTTAGTTTGGCATGCTTGCAGGTTGTTGCTGTAACGTCATTTGATTTTGGTTTAATGCTTTTTTTAGGTGTTCAAGAACCATGGAGCTTCAGCTGGGGCTTCGCTGAGTCACTCTCACAGCCAGATACTGTCTCTTCCAGTTGTTCCTCCTAGCGTTTCTGCTCGAATTGGTAGTATGAAGGAGTATTTTAATCAGACAGGGAAATGTAGTCTCTGTGAGGTTCAATCGAAGGACGTTTTGATTAATGAAACCAGCCAATTTATTTCACTTGCTCCATTTGCTGCTTCATTTCCTTTTGAGATATGGATAATTCCTCGGGATCATTCTTCTCATTTTGATGAACTAGACAATGAAAAGGTAACTTCTTATGCATCCTGGTTTTATTCTTATATGGTTTCACCTATGCCTTTCTTAGTGTCACATGAGATCACAAGTTACGCACAGATTGTTTGATTAGAAACTTATGGTGGGTATGACAATGCTAGAAAATTTCTTATATGAACTCTCATTGTCACTCATCCACAAAAGAAATAAATCCACAAGAAAAGACATGAAATGTCAGATGATTGTTGGACACTTTGTGAGTATTTCTATGAGTTATTGACTTATTGTTAGAAGAAGTTCCTTCGGAGCATAATGCAAGTGTTGTTTATCGGTATTTACTGAACCAAAGATGGCCTTTTTAGTGGTTTCATTTGGTCTGTTAGCAATATTAGTTTCATGATGCCAGTTTAGCCTTCAAATCTGCAAAGGACGTGGGAATCTTTAAGGAGACAGACATGTGGGAAATGTAATGACTATATTTTTCCATAGAACTTGTAGTCTTGTGAATACTGTCTAGTATAGGTATAAAACACAAGTGATATGAAATTTGAATGAGGGATAAAGGAATTCGTGTTTTTGGGAAATTCAAATAAAAAGTAGCCATAATGATTTATAGAAAATTGGAATTTCTATTGACTTTTATTATGTCATCTGAGATGCATGTCATATTGTAGAGATAATTTTGAATACAAGAGCAGGGATATTTTGAGTTGTCAGATGGAGTAGTTGAAAGAATTTAAAAAAATGCAGTAATATGTTACACTTGTTTATAACCAAAACAATATACAGATTAGCATTGCATTATAATATTTCACAAATTTCCCTACCTTTCACAGTTGAGGAACTTATACTCCATTTGATTCACGTGTATGCAGGCAGTTGATCTTGGTGGCTTGCTAAAACTCATGCTTAGGAAGATGTCTTTGCAGTTGAATAACCCACCATTCAATTTCATGATTCACACTTCACCACTTCAGCTTACTAACTCAGAGTTACGATACAGTCACTGGTTTTTACAGATAGTACCTCAGTTAACTGGTGTAGGAGGTTTTGAACTTGGATCTGGATGTTACATAAATCCTGTTTTTCCTGAGGATGCTGCTAAACTTTTGAGGGAAGTTAATGTTCCGATAGAGGGATAAAAACTAATTTAACATCATCCTAGTAATGTAAAATCATATTTCAACAATAAAAAATCAACACTTTACATGATGGAATCCATTGTGAATTTTTTTTGGCCAGCAGTATCCTTTTTCTTATTTACTTATTTGTATTCAAGAAAAGGTGGACAACATTCATTATGGTTTGTGTGCAAAGGAGAGGTTGAGAACCGTGACTGAAGATTTTGCACATGGGAAGTTCCCCATGTGTTTCCAGGCTTGTCACTTTTAATTCAGCCTAAATGCAAGGAACTGTTTACTGATGGATTTATGCATAGATCTACCAAAAGTTAAGGAGGTCCATCTGTGTGCTGTCAACAATTTACCATCTTTTACTAATGCTCCATGTTTTCTTCAAAAGAATGAAAACACTGTTTGAAAATAGTAACTTGGGAAATCTGACATCAGTAGCCCAAATGGACACGATGCAGCTCAATCTTTCTGACTTCCGAAGGCTCCTACATGGGGCCTAAATTTGGCAGCGTACTCCTTTCTTAAAAAACCTTGCACGATCCTCTCATTCTTTAAGGGACTGTTGCCACTTTGAGATGATACCGACCCTTGAACAATTGGCCTTAGTAAGGTTACATGGTGTGCAACCAACAATACCAGCATGGGTTAGATAAGGCAAGGCACATGTAGGAAGAGTTCATAAGAGTAACCTGTTGAGGCTAGGGATGGCAAGAGCCCTTCGTCGCTCGGGTTTTACCTGATCGACCCAACAGAGACAGGGTTTTTTGGGTCAGGTAAATAATCGTCTCATCGTGTCGCCATTCCTTACTTATACTATAAAGATTACATATATTATATGACAGTGAAGGTCATGCTAGTACAACTAGAAGTGAAAGCATTGAATTTACTTTAGACTTACCAGTAGCATCCCTAACCAGAGGAGTAGGGGGCTGCCTCACACTAGAAGGGGGTATGCATACAATGCTCATGTTAATTATTCATTCAAGCATATCGCTCTTAATAATGGCATAAAGTATTACATACAAAGCCATTATTTGCACCATGACTGCTCATTAAGGCCTAGGCCTAATCTCAAACCAAACCCATGCAAACGGTGCAGCGTTCATTCATGGAATCCCCAACTCTTTAGCCCAAAAGAACAAAAGCCCAGAACCTAACAAAGGGCATTCCTTCCAAAATACAATAAACAGAAAATGGCTAGAAAAGAAATTATCCTGATGAGGAAGTGGAGCCGTGGAGTCATTTGAATCACCGTTTTTCCATTTTAGTGACAAAATCTACCGAAAACAAATCTCTCCCTCTCTCACAAAAAAAGGGGAAAAGAAGTTGTGAAAAGCAATAAATTAGTTGTTTTTATTTGATTGATAATACGTTATAAAAAAAGGTTTTTTAGTCTTTGCTGTGTGTATTCTAAAACCCCACTCTCCCAAAGCTCTTGGGTTTTTTGGCGGCTACCCCTTCTCCACGCCTGTCTTTTTTTCTCTTCCTTAACTTTCTCACTGTTTCAACTCTAGGGTTTTGTTTTTTCATTCCTTCCTCCTCCTGCTTTTCCCTCTGTCTCTATCTCTTACTTACTTTCTCTCTCTAAATCTATACCCTTGATCTTTGATCATGGCCACCTCTGATCGTATCCTTGCTAACTTTACTCCTCTCGGTATGCTTTGTTATTGTAGATTCGTGGATGGATATTTCTATTTTCTTTTTTTGTTGGTTTTTAGTATTAACTTTTGGTTCTTTAAGGATTTGCTTGTTGTTTTCAGGTCTTAACTGATTGTTATTTGTTTTTTTTTATAAACTTTATTGGGTAATAGTTTTTTTATATGGGTTTTAGTGGGGTTTATTCAAAAGTTGTTTTTTTTTTAAAAAATTTATACTAAATTTCAGTTTTATGGATTTGGGTTTGTTGGTTTTGGTAGTTTATGAATTTGAATGTATTTTATCTTTGGATCTTTGCTTTTGAATTTTTTGTGTGACTTTTTAGATGGGTTTTGGTAGGGTTTACTGGAAAGTTTTTTTTTTTAACTCAGTTTATGCTTAATTCTATTCTCTTGGCTCAAATTTTTCATCTTTTTATAGATTTGAGTATGATGGTTTGGTAGCTTATGAATTTAAATGTGTTTTTATCTTTGGATCTTTGTTTGTTGCAATTTGTGAACACCGATAAATTTGTGGGTGGATGGTCTATCCTATGTGTAATATTGATTGCTTGAAGCTATGGTTTTGTTGTTGATTTAAGTGGTATGCTTTGGATATATCTGAACCTTTGTAGAGTTTAATTTTAAAATTCTTGATTTTGTTTTGTATCCTTTACTACAATCACAGAAGTTGCAGATTCACTGGAGAACTTGTCTCTGGATTCACAGGCCAAGACCACCAAGGTTCCTGAGCCTTTCAAGAAGGTACTACTTGGATTGCAAGATGCTGAGTTCTTATTCTTGTGGTTGATAAAAATTTTACTTTTATTGGTTAGATTAGTTGGTTGACAAATTTATTAGGTTCTGTGCAACTTGAGCCGTGGGATTCAAGTGGGCTGCTTGGTTACTTGTATAAACTGAATTGTTGTCAACAGCCCCCTTTGTGATGACAATGATGCAAAATCTTTGAGGGAGAAATGGATCTCTGTTATGGTGATTACCACTGTTGCCTATTGATTTAGGCAGAAGGCTAAATCTTTCTTGAAGTTGTTCTGAAACCAATCATTGGAAATATGTTTTTTGTATAATGGTCTGAAAAATAATGGCCATTTGGAGTTTACATAGTGGTCTTGCTAACATTTTCGTTTTGATGAATTTTGGATTTGTAATTTGTGGTGGTCTTGCTGATATTTTCTTTCTATAGAGTTTGGTATTTGGAAGACAGAAATGGGTTTAATTTTTATCCTGTTAATTTGCTTTGGAAATCTATTCAGTCTGAGTATTGTATTTAATAAGCTTAATGTCTATTGACAGGATTTCTATGGTGATAATGGCTCTTACATGTACCAGCAAACTTATGGTTATATGCCATATGGAGCGTATTCTGTGCCCAGTTCACCTCTTCCTGCTATGGGACATGATGGTCAGCTGCATGCGCTGCAAGAATACCATTATCCAAGCCCTTATTACCAACCACCTATGCAGACTAGTCAAGCCAGTGCATCTCAAGTGGAGGTTTCGACTTCTGGTGTAGCTGAACAAGCTTCCTTATCAATTGATACAAATAAGGGAAATTCAAGCACTATAGCAAGTGGTGGAGGTTTGAGTGGTAATAATGGGTCAGGGTCATTAAAACCAACTTTCAAAAGCTCTTCCCTAAACCCCAATGCGTCTTACAAAAGAGGAGGCTTGCCAACAGGTAATCTGTCCCAAGGTTATCAGGATCCAAGATTTAGCTATGATGGGATTCAGTCAACAGTTCCTTGGTTAGATATGTCAATGTCTTCTAATGGACAATCCAAGCATGCTGCAAATAGTGGGTTCTCTTCATACACGAACAACCTTTCATCTGGCAGGAATCAGAATGTTCACCCATTCCCTCATGTTGTGGTATGTTGAAACTGCTTGTTTCTTAGATTTGAATCTCTGCGTTATAGATATCTAAACCCCAACCCACACGCATGCACAAACACAGATAAAAATTCGCAAAGTAGATTGATAGATAGGTAGGTAGATAGATATAGGATTTGCTTGTTCACTTCTTCATTGTCGATTGACCTAATTGTTCTTAATGATCTGAACACAGAATTTGCATAATGCAAGACCATCATCAGGCGTAGCCCAAGCATATGGATACATGAACCACATGTACCCGAACAACATGGCTTACAGTCATTATGGAAGCACCATCAGGGGTGGTTCTGGTTATGGATCATATAGCTATGATTCCTGGAAGAAAGGACTAGGGTGGTACACTGTTGGTAACAACAACAAATCTAGGGGTCGTGGTTATGGCAAAGAGAATATGGATGGTTTAAGTGAGCTGAACAAAGGACCTAGAGTAAAGGGGTATAAGAGTCAGGATGATTTTGAATCTGCTACACTGGCTGTCAAAGATCAGAACCTTCCACTGACTGAGAGCAACAAGGAGAACAATGTTACTCTTGTTCCAGATATGGAGCAGTACAATAAAGAAGATTTTCCTGAGAGTTATTCAGATGCAAAGTTTTTTGTCATTAAATCCTATAGTGAGGATGATGTCCACAAAAGCATTAAATACAATGTTTGGGCCAGTACATCTAATGGCAACAAGAAACTAGATGCAGCATTCTGTGAGGCCAACGATAAGCCTGATGGCTGTCCTGTATTTCTGTTGTTCTCTGTGAGTATGATTAACGTTACTCTCTGCTGTCTTGATTTAGTGAGTAAATGATATGCATGGTTTTTACTGAGCCTGCACCTTTTCCAGGTTAATACCAGTGGACAATTTGTTGGTTTAGCAGAGATGGTGGGCCCAGTTGATTTTAACAAAACTATGGAATACTGGCAACAAGACAAGTGGACTGGTTGCTTCCCTGTGAAGTGGCACATCGTTAAGGATGTGCCAAACACTTCATTGAGGCACATAACACTTGAGAACAATGAGAACAAGCCCGTCACTAATAGTAGGGACACCCAGGAGGTACTCTCTCTCTCTGTGTAATTGTGTCGGTGTGTGTCTTATTTCTTGTTTTTGTAATTTTCATTCTTCCCATTGTAAATGGTTGGTGGCTGCTGCAGGTTAATTTTGAGCAGGGGATTCAAATTCTCAAAATCTTTAAGGATCATTCCAGTAAGACATGCATTCTTGATGATTTTGAATTTTATGAGGCTCGTCAAAAGATAATCCAGGAGAAAAAGGCCAAGCATCAGCTGTTACAAAAACAGGTATATCTGGCTTTTAATTAAATGTGCCTGTTTTTCATACTTTCTATTATATAGAACCTGGTAGATGGCTTGCATAAACTGTTTAAATATTAACTACTTCAAATTCTTCGTAAACAGGTTTCAAATGGGCAACCTAATGATGATGTTGTAACTGATAACGAACAAAATTCGGCAGTAGCAAAGGAGACTACAGATAAATCTGTAGAGGCAGCCTTGATAGAAGAACAACCGGTTGCATCAGCAGCGGAGGTTGTAAAGTCGAATGGAGATGTGAAACCTGTAGAAGAGAATGGATCAGTCGCTACAACTGAAGATGGCCCCGCCAATTCAGTTTGCGTCGCAAGTGCTTGCTAATTGGCTTCCTTCTTAGAGTTTTAGAATAGGATTTGTGCTTTTGGTTGGGTTATTAACAAGTTTAGCTAATTCATATAAGCCTATTTTGCTCGCTTTTTATCAACTGGGACTTGATGAAAGCTTAATTGCTGAGGAAGTAGGAATAGGCAAGCACCTTTCAGCATTTCCTTATAGCAGCATGGTGAGACAGAATGTTGACTCTGCTCAATACCCTCTTTTGAGTTTTTCTTTTTTTACCATTTTCATCCTTTGTTATCCCTTTTGTTTTTTTCTTAATGAGAAAAGAGTTGAGGAAGAAGAAAAAGAAAATTGCCCAAGGGGGAAAGTAGTTTAATCCTATTTGCATCTTGCATTTGATGAAGACATGGTTGTTTCTATACATGGAAAGTAAAAGAGAAGATATTGTGCTGTTCTTGTTCTCAAATCTTTCTATTATGGGAAAAAAGTTTAAAAAATGTGAAATTTAATATGTTGTAAATACTAATTGAACCATTAAAAAATGAATTAAATAAACTCCTAATATATGAAATTTTTACCAAATAAATGTGGTTCTAAAATGGTCCAATTTTTCTCTTAATTGCTGGCCTGAATATTTGGTTTTAGTTAAAAAGTAAATAAATTTGTTGGTAATGTTAATAATTCCTCAAATTTATCAAATTCAACTACCAAACAGAAAAGGTTTATCAAATCCTAATATATATTTTTTTATTTGTATCTAATAATAAGAGCAAATCTTTATAGAAATATCTGAATTATTTAGGAATTTAAATAAATCTATATTTTTCAAAAATAAAAAAGTATTTATTTTTTAGTTATTAATGGCAAGAAATCACATGATAAAGCATATTCAGAAAATAAAAGAAAAAGCTTATCATAAGCAAATTCTCTCTGTCACATGCATCGCGCATGCTGGAAAAGGGTCATTTCTAGGGCTTTCTGGGACTAAACTTATAGTTCCACTCTCTGCTCTTCCCTCTTCTTCTAAAACCAAAAAAGTTTCAATTTTTTTCCCCATTTCTCCATTTCTAGGGTTAGGGTTTTACACTTTCTTGCTCTCCTTCGAGTAAGGTTACTGTAGAAAGGAAGGAGAAGAAGAAGAGAAATGGGGTTCTCGATGCAGCCATATGGGATACAATCGATGCTGAAGGAAGGTCACAAGCATCTCTCAGGTCTCGACGAAGCTGTTCTCAAAAACATCGATGCTTGCAAGCAACTCTCCACCATCACCCGCACTTCCCTCGGGCCCGACGGTATCCATTTCTCTCTATTCGCTTTTCTCTTTCCTTTTTTGTGATTTGAAATCTGCTGTTTTTTTTCTTACTCTGTTTCAGTTTGAAATCCGGATCAACTGTACTTCCCTAATTCTGCATTTACTTGAATTCTTGTTCTGCTTTAATGTTTGATCTACTGTTCCTTAGGTATGAATAAGATGGTTATTAATCATTTAGACAAGCTCTTTGTCACGAATGATGCTGCTACTATTGTCAATGAGCTTGAGGTTCAGCATCCTGCTGCAAAGATATTAGTTCTAGCGGGTAAGGCTCAGCAAGAGGAAATTGGTGATGGGGCTAATTTGACGATTTCTTTTGCCGGCGAGCTTCTCCAAAACGCAGAGGAGCTTATTAGGACTGGCTTGCACCCTAGTGAGATCATAAGTGGATATACTAAAGCTATTAACAAGGTTTGCCCTATGCTTTGCCAAGTAACTTAAATGACTTAAGTGATGTTAAATATGGATGATGAAGTGGCCTAATTTATCATTTTGTTTTATTTTTTTAATGTTTTTGCAGACGATTGAGGTTTTGTCAGAACTGGTGGAGAAAGGTTCTGAAAAAATGGATGTTAGGAATAAAGAGCAAGTCGTTACTCGAATGAAAGCGGCTGTTGCTAGCAAACAACATGGACAGGAAGATATTTTGTGTTCCCTTATAGCTGATGTAATTTGCAAATCGTTCCCTTTGTGTATCGCTAATTAATTATTCCATTAGCTGTTCTCTTAAAGGATATCATGGCATTTTTTTCTTTGTTTCTTTTGCATCATAGGCATGTATCCAAGTCTGCCCCAAGAATCCTGCGAATTTTGATGTTGATAATGTCCGTGTGTCAAAGCTTGTTGGAGGAGGTTTGCATAATTGTACAATAGTTCGGGGGATGGTTTTAAAAGGTGATGCTGTGGGAAGTATAAAGCGAATGGAGAAGGCAAAGGTACACATTTATTTTTCTCTATCCTTTCATTTCTCATTGATTAAGTTTTACAAAAGTTTTTCTCTCATTGCTTTCTGACCAGTGCCTTTCTGCTCACTTCATATTAGGTGGCTGTGTTTGCCAGTGGTATTGATACATCTGCTACTGAAACAAAAGGAACTGTATTGATTCACTCTGCTGAGCAGGTATTATGAGAATTTCTCAACTTGTTTTTATTTTTTAATCTGAGCTTTTCAGGCATAATATACAACACTTGTCTTTTAGGTATGTATACATTTCAATTTGTGCCAATTATGGTGATTATATATCTATTATGATGGTCTATGTTGATCAGAAAATTGGCTTTTCAAATATGTCTAAATGTGGAAGGTTTTCTCTTGGTGTATCCTTGCAGCTAGAGAATTATGCAAAAACTGAAGAAGCTAAGGTTGAGGAGCTCATTAAAGCAGTTGCTGATTCTGGTGCCAAAGTTATTGTCAGTGGAGGAGCAGTCGGTGAAATGGCATTGCATTTCTGTGAACGTTACAAGTATATTTAGTTTCCATTTCGTAGTTCTAATTGTGCTTTTTGTTCTTTCTTCTATAGATTAAGTTTCCGTATTGCTATGATGTTGAATATAAAGTGTTAATAGATTGGCCAATTTTCAGATGCACAAATATTTTGCTTTGGAGCTTTTGCAGTCTTATTAAACATTTTTAATTTGGGATCTTTTTCTTGTAGGTTAATGGTCTTGAAAATCAGCTCAAAGTTTGAACTGCGACGCTTTTGCCGCACAACAGGCACTGCTGCTCTCGTGAGTGTTCTATCTAGATTATGTTAAAAGAAAAAAGATTATACCTTTTGCGTTCTAATCTAATGGGTCTTTCATTCTTTCGGCAGTTGAAACTCAGCCAACCAAAGCCAGATGATTTGGGATTTGTTGATTCAGTTTCAGTTGAGGAAATCGGTGGTTCTCGGGTATGTTTGAAGGGGTTGCTTTAGTCATATTTGGGTCCTTATCTTTTGCTCGCTTCATTTTGCCTTGCTATTTGAATGTAGGTCACTGTTGTGAGAAGTGAAGAAGGTGGTAACAGAGTTGCCACTGTGGTTCTGCGAGGAAGTACTGATAGTATATTGGATGATCTTGAAAGAGCTGTTGATGATGGAGTGAATACATATAAGGTTATCTTTGTTGAATTTTTTTACATTTTTCCTACTCAGTCGTCCAAGTGTTTGTAGCGTTTTTCCTGTATAAACCTTTTTGAGTTTTGTTTTTCTCAACTGCTGAAACAGTATTTTCTGTTCTTTTTTTTATGTAAATTTCAAGGGAAGTATCATTATAACATTAATGCCCATGTTTTTTGGTCAGGCAATGTGTAGGGACAGCCGTATAGTACCTGGAGCTGCAGCTACTGAGATTGAATTGGCGAGAAGATTGAAGGAATTTTCCTTTAAGGAAACAGGGTGGTCTATTTGTCTTCCTTTGCTTTTACTTACTTATTGCAAAGCTTCATTCTGCATGTAACTTTTCATCTTTAGCTTTCATGATTATGTGTTACAATTGCATGAATGGCATATGAGAATGTTTATGCCTTGATGACAGTCTACCTGCCTAACTACTATTTCTTTTGGACGTAGTAACACATTTTAATCTTATACATTGGCTGTGCTGGATGTCTAAATTGAAGCAACTTTTGCATTGTTGACTGTCAAGTTTGTTTTACATTACTTCTTTATATCTTGGATTTGTCATGTATATTTGATCTCTTAGTTAGGAATCTGTTATAAATTTGGTTTTTATAGTAGATTTAGATAAATACTAGAAGAGACTATTAGCATCAACATGGGATATTTTGCAGATTGGATCAGTATGCCATTGCTAAATTCGCTGAAAGCTTTGAAATGGTACCAAGAACTTTGGCAGAGAATGCTGGACTCAATCCAATGGATGTTATATCTAAGCTGTATGAAAAACATGCATCCGGAAATACCAAAGTGGGCATCGACTTGGGAGGAGGTGACTCTGAGGATGGTGTTTGCAAGGATGCCTCAACCATGAGCATTTGGGATCTTTATGTCACTAAGTAAGTTGCTATTTACATCTTCTGAAAATTAACTGTAAGGCTTGTGATTCTATTGTTCTTACTTGTGTGGAAAATTAGCATTTCATACCTCAATCATAAATGTGTCAACAAAAAGTACAACCATTGACTTCCTTTTCTTATGTGTGTGTTTTTCCTTTTGGCAGGTTTTTCGCTCTCAAATATGCTACTGATGCTGCCTGCACCGTGCTACGGGTAGATCAGGTAATCAGCTTGAAACAGAAAGCTTGAAAATGGAAACAACACTGTATTTATTCCTTGGCACCAGATTCATATACCCTTTTGAAAAATTTCCTTCACCAAGCTGACCATGCCATTCATTCAATGTTGTAGATTATCATGGCAAAACCAGCTGGAGGTCCAAGGAGAGATCAGCCTGCGGGAATGGATGAGGACTAAGCCTTTGTGCAGCATGATTGATTATCTTTCTTTTGTGTTTCTCACCGGGCTGGTTTTCAAACTTTGTTTAGGCATCTTTTGTTTTCTTCCGAGATGCTGAAAACACTTTAGCTGAAAGAAAAATTTTGCTTGTGCTTGAGAATTTTATGTTGGGTGGTGGTGGTGGTGATGTTCTGTGATTTTAGTGTATCAGTGCTGTAATTTTCCAACAGTAAACTCCATGAATGTTGCTACCCTTGGCAATTGACATTTTCTGATATCAAATATTAAATTTTCCCTTTGCTTATGTTTTACAGGAATATTTCAATGTTTCATATTCCACCCTTTAATAGATATATAAAATTTGGGAAAAACTTTTTATTTCAAAATAAAAATCGTAAATTTTGTTGAACATTCTTTATGCTAAAATAAATCAAATAAATTTGTTTTTTTCATAAATGATAGTTTTTAATAGTAAATATAAAAAATATTGGTGGATAAAAATAATTGGTTGAATTCTTCAGAGTCCTCGAATAAAGAGGTTTATATAGGAGGAAAGTGCAAATATGTGAAAACTGCTGAAAGCCAAAAAGCATATCCAAACAAAACAGTTAGCTAAAGGATGAGCCTAGCAGCTTAGTCCACTGCTGTGCGGAAGCTAACAGAGTTCTTCCTTCCAACAATGGCTTCTCTTCTTTCTTTCTCTCTTCCAAAACCAAACATAATCAAAGCTTCTTCAGCCTCTCCTGCTACAACTACCCTTCCCATTCCTGAGGCTCTTGATGAAAAATTTGGTCGTAAAGGCATCAAATTCTCGGAGTCCAATAACATTCCATTCGTTGAGCTGACAGTAAGAAATGGGAGCTCACTGAGACTGAGAATACCTGATGCTCATGTCACTTCATACAAGCCTAAAGTATATTGGAAAGATGATGGCCTCGAGGAGATCCTGTATACTGTTCCTGCAGGTGGAGGGGACTCTACCAAGGCCAAAGGAGGGATTGGTTTGGTTATCAATGATGCATCAGATAAAAGTTCAAAAGGGTCGCTTCTGTCTGGTGCGGGGTGGACTGTAAAGGATGCTGATAATGATTCCATTGATGCTCTGCAGGTTTTTTCTTAGTTGCATACACTTGTCCTAGTTCATGTAGTTTAAAATTCTGCTGTTCAAAGTGTTACCCTCAGATTATAAGTTCCTCTCTCGTAGAGGCCACACATGGACACAGTTGAAAGCCATTTTCGGGTTGCTTCAGATTGAATTCTGCATAATATAGCAAAAAGTTCAGGATAGGCTATCTGATCAGCATATGCCGTACGGATAAAGATAATTATGGGGTTTCTTGATCTAGAATTGCTTATATTGATTCTTTTCCTCTTTCTGCAGATTGTCTAGAAGATTTTTTCATAAGATGGGGCAAAATGAAATTAATTCCTATAAACCCACTCTTTTGATTAATCTGTTGATGAATTTCTGTTAAGCAATGTGGTAGGTAGTTAAAACTTGTTAGCTAGGAGACTTCCCATACACTGTATGAAACTCTGCTGCTTTTGCTCTAGGAGACTTCCCATACACTGTATGAAACTCTGCTGCTTTTGCTGGTGGAAATAAGAACAGAAAGACCAATAAATTCTGTAGCTGCAGGCCTTCTACATATCTTTGATTCACTGTTTTCAGTGATGAATAATATCTTTCTATGATTATGTCCATGAATTCGTGAAAGAAAAGTTATCTTCTTGGTTTTGATGCTTTCTTTCAGGTTGAGTTGAGCTGTACCGCTGGAACTCTAAATATAAGTTATGTTGTCTCCCTCTATCCACTAAGCATAGCAACAGCAGTCATAGTAAAGAACAATGGCCGCAAAGATGTGACTTTAACTAGTGCCATACTTAGCCATCTGAACTTCAAAAAGAGAGGACGCACAGCAATCAATGGACTCAAAGGCTGCTCTTACTGCTCACATCCACCTTTATCTTCACCTTTCGAACTCTTATCTCCCTCTGAAGCAATGAAATCTGAATCTTCTGGATGGTTTGGTTCAGAGAATGAAAAGAAACCAGGTGTGTGGACAACACAAGATGTGCCAATCACCATCTTGAAGAATAAGCTCAGTAGAGTATATGCTGCTCCTCCATCAGAGAGACTAAAGGCAATTTATAACACCCCACCATCAAAATATGAAACTCTTGATCAGGTAAAACTAAACTTTTTCTATTTCCATTACTTGGAACTTTCAGTGTCTGCTTGAAGTATATACTGAAGTTTCCTCTATTTGTTGTTGCTTCCTTTTTTCCAGGACAGAGAACTCTTCTTCAGGGTAATACGAATGGGGTTTGAAGATATATACTTGTCCAGCCCTGGTTCCTTATCAGAAAAGTATGGGAAGGAATACTTTATCTGCACAGGTCCGGCTTCAATGATGGTGCCAGTGGTAGTGAAACCTGGAGAAAATTGGAGAGGAGCACAAGTCATTGAGCATGACAACCTGTAATTATATGTTCCATTAACAGAAAAAATTTTCATTTTTGTTTTCTTTTTTCTCCATAGAAAAATTGGTTTTGCAAATCATTAGTCTCGTCTATTGTCTATGTAATTTCAATTCATCAACTCATTGAGTTCGATTTAGGCTCACAATAACAAAATAGAAGGTTAAAAGGTTGATGTCAACATTTGCAATGAAATTGTTACAAGTTTGTGCGTAGACGTTGCATATCTTATAAAATTAACTTTTTAAAAAGAGGATAATAGTTTTAGGATAAAGTGATACCAAAATCAACCTGAACTTGATTTCGATGTCACACAAAGCTTTCCAACAAATAAGAGTAGATAAGGTTGCTTAATCCGTAACGTGAGTGTTACAAACTTGGATAAGAGAATGTGACGAAATCTCATATCGGATAGGTAAGAGGGAGATTTTAGAATTATGAGGGTTGACGTTGTACACCTTATCAAATTAACTATTTAGATAGAGATAAACCTTAATGGAAATAATGTAATGGTCCGGTACAGTTGCACTTAGCTGCTTCGAAGTACAGGTGCTATATAAGTGATGAAACCATTAAATTTAGAAGGAACCAAAATGGACTCCAATTAGCATAGTTTGCTTCTAGTCACCTTTTTCAAGTTTGTAACACATTGACGCTAAAAGAAACAGTATATGAAATGTTTGAATTTGAATTTGTCAGGAGTGGGGCACACTGAGAGAGCTGAGAACCAAGAAAAACGGAAATCAAGCTAAATATGCTAAGCCCATTTCTACCATCTGAAAAAGATAAGGTTGATTACTTGACAAAGGACTTGGTAATAGTAAGAGAAGCTGGTACCGTCCCGAAGAAAAAGGGGTACAGAAATATCTTTCAAGACTTCAATCAGAACCAACCAAAGATATCAGTTGAATTATCCTAATGGAAAGCAAAGGATAAGGGACCACCCTGATCTTTCTCTCTGGTTCTAGATGCCACTGCAAATGGACCTCCTGAGCAGCCTAGCTAGCTGCAACTAACATATAAAAAAGATAAGGAAAGCGTCTTATTATTGCAGTCAGGAAGTATTACTATGGCTTGCAGTTCACTTTTCTCACCCAACTTCACTCCTTTTTCCTCTCCAACACCAACTAGCCATCATTTATGTTATCACCCTCACCTTCCCTCTACATCTCTTCAACGCAGCAATAACAGGAGAGAATTTCCACTTGCATCTGTGGCTTCGATTCCTTACCAACCAATCAACGTGGACTACCTAGAGGGAGAATTCAGTGGCCATGGGGTCACTTTTGAAGGTATTGGTGATAGTTGTGTTGCGAAGATGGGGTTGGATAATGGCAGCACAGCTACTCTAATGCTTCCAAGTGGTTTGATCACTTCTTACAAGGCTCCAATGTGGCATGGGGGCACGGTTGAGCTACTGCACACATCGGTTTCTGAGGGAGATGAAGGTGAGGCTGTGATACAAGGAGGGGTGTCTTTAGCCCTCAACTGTGAAGGTGATAGTGAAGTTTCATGGTCTCCAAGTACTTGGGCTCTTCGTGATATCAGAGGCAATTCGAAGAACTCTATTAAGGTCAGTTCAGTAGTAATTTGGTTAAGCATATGATATTGTGGATACAGATATGGGCGGTGTGCCTAAAATAGTTGAGAAAGACATTGAAAGATTTGTTGTAGTCAAGGTAGTTTCCAATGAGCCTTGATTTCACTATGAACTTGATAAATGCAGGTTGAGCTGATAAGTAGAGAAAATATGGTTGAAACAAGACATATTGTGACTCTCCAAGAAGATGTCTTAAGCTCAGAGATTACAGTCTCGAACTCGAAATCATCACCACTACAATGGACTGGATCTATTATAAGCCATCTAACAGTTAGCAGTCCGGATGCAACATATGCACTTGGATTAGAAGGCTCAAATTTTCTCAACATGCCACCCTTTTTGTCAAATTTTGGTATAATTCCTCCAGATTTTGACCTGGAAAATGATTCTTATATTGGCCAGCTATGGAGTCAAATGGGACTGAAAAGGTTTTGCAGTGGATTGGGACAAAGAAATCAGAAGAATGCTAGTGAAGCAGAAAAAAAGCAGAGAGAAAGTGAAGAAATGGAGGGTGAAGAGGAGGGGTATAAGCAGTTAAAGGAGCAAATGAGCAGGATTTACACCAGTGCACCTAGATTCTTCACACTCATTGACAGGGTACTTTTTCTTGCAAAATTCAAATGTGCTCCATTTTAACATTAGTTTTAGACTTTAACCAAATAACTTACTCTTAAATCCCATTCATCAGAAGTCATAATTGGTTGTCTCAATGAGACTGATTTCTTTTCTTTCCTTCTATGGAGCAGGGTAGAAGAAACTCAGTTGAGGTAGGAAGAGAAGGATTTGATGAATTGTATATGTTCAGCCCTGGTTCAAGCCATGAAATCTATGGCGAGTATGCTTTTATATGTGTAGGTCAGTCAGCCACGCTTAAACCCATAATCTTAGGTCCAGGAGAAGTGTGGCGAGGTTGCCAGCATTTACACAACCCAAACATGTAAACCATCATCAAGCATGCTTTTACATTCATCAAGTAAATTTTCATGCTTGTAAGTTGTGAATGAAAGGTATTACCGTTGGGTGTTGACTGCAATAATTAACATTAACACTTTCTCATTGCTCAAACTCTTCTTAAAATATGAAGAACATTAAATTTGAAGCACCACATCACTGTTTTCAAGAATGAAGATAAAAAGAAAGCAATGTTTTACATTTTTTGATCATGTAATGGAAAAAACAGTAGCTCTAATTTCCCTATGGGAAACATAAATAGGATGTATTTTCAACAGAGAATGCAACATCAGACCATAATATTACTAAGATATATGGAAAATTATCAGCGGTTGCTAATGCCAATCATTCAGAAGATGGTAAAACACTCTTCAACACCCAGAATACGGATTAAGTCTTGCTGACAAGCACATTAACAGGAGAGAGACTACGAAAGCAATGAATAAATATAGGAAAACCAAAGCTTACGAGAAGCAGAAATGCTTTACTCCTGTTAAATTCATTAAACAGCGAACTAATTACTGTTCATTAAAAGGAGTAACAAATATTGTTACAGAAGGGCATTGTAATGACCTATTTCCAACATTCTTCCCACTAACCTTACTCCTAATTCACTAGGATTGAAAGAGTTTGATACAACAGAATGAGTGAGTCAAGTTGGAACTACTTGGAAGCCTTCATCCTGAACTTCAGTCCACAAAAATGAAGTGAGAACTGCAAGTATAATGAAAAAGAGGCCAAAAAGCATTTTAAAAACTGTCTTCTTGCGAGCTTTCTCATTCTGAAAATCCTGAGTTTCAGTTTTATTCTTGGAAACTGCCTCACAAGACGCTTGGACATCAATGTCAGCAGGACTATCATCAGTTGATGACACAGATTCAGAGACACCTTGGAATTCATCACCATCAGTATACAAATGTCCATTCCCTTTGACCTCATAGATCATTCCACGCCGAAAACCATTGGGGTTTGCCATTGGGCTCCATCCAAATTTCTCTGAGGATGGACTTCTGAACCTTCTGGCTTGTTTCTCAGAGTAATCCGAGTTCAAATCATTGGGATCTTGAAGAGAGCGGATGAGCTTTCTTGGAGTTGTAAAGAGATTGTCTACATTAATCCGAGAACGTGACCTCTGAAGTGCAAACATAACAGGGAAAATGCAGTTTTATAAAGTAATAATATCAACAAAACCAAAACTAAACAAACAGAAAAATAATAAAATTAAGAGGACCAAATTCAAATAGACAATTTTGAGCATCTTACCTGAGGACTGGGAGTGGCACTTCTTGGTAGCCTATTTCTAGGACTTCTCTGCAAGAATCCTGCAAATTCTTCTGTGTACTCTGATCCATGATTGGTTAGTTCATGATGATCAAACGGTGAATCACATATGGAACTTCCCCGAGCCACTGCAGAGAACAAACCATCCTTGAGAGATACATCGACACCTCCATTTTCATACCTCCAAAGCTTCCGATTCACACTCCTTTGATCATATTCCATGTTGCGAGATATCTGAGTCATTGAAACTGGTGACTCAATCAAAGAATCAGATTCCATAAAGGAATCAAGCGTCTGTGATTCAGGTGAAGCAGTTGCAGGAGATCTATCACCATTAGTGACTAAGTTCCTTCTACGGCTGTTGTCTCTTCTACCATAGTTTGACCCGGTAACTGAACCGCAACTATTCTCCAATTTTGACCCTTCCTCTTGAGCTATTTTTTTTGCAGTTTGCAAAGCTTCATAAGCAGCCCCCTTAACATAAGCCATCTGATCAGATTGACACTTCTCCATCTCTTCCATAATCAACTCCACCTCTGAGAACATGCTCCTAGGATCCAACCACTTCATCAAGAAATTAATCATTTGTATTGCTGAAAATCGTTTCTGAGAATTACCTTCCGCAAGCCCAGCATTTGATATTCTCAAACCAGATTTTATTAACAATCTCGCATATGCTTCGACAATGAGAGCATTTTGCTTTGCTAAAGCCATAACCAGGCCCATATGTGCATTGGTCTGAGTGGACTTCTCCTCCAAAGCCGCAGCCACATTCTGACAAACCTTGTTCACCATCTCATCAGAAGCAAACCGCCAGTTATCCGATTCCACAAGGGCCTTCAAACAAAGTGCAGCCCCTGAACTCAAGCTTTCTTGGGAACCCAAAAGAGATTCTGTAAGAGGCTTACAAAGTGAATGAATTATATGCCTCTTCTTATCTTCTGGGGTGGTTGGATCAATCCCGTATCTTGCAATTGCAGGTACCACCTTTGAACATGCCTGTTGAAGAGGGAAGGACCCGGCACTTGAAGCTAATGTCTTGATAATAGTCGACATGATGCTATCAATCTGAGGAACAATCTTCACACCATGGACACGAGCAAGAACCTCATAGAGTGAAATTGTGTATTCACCAGACACAGAGCCGGTCTCTTTGGTCTCAGAAACTTGGGCAAGAAAGACAGGTATTGCCTTGGAATCCAAGTCTCTCACATATGATTTCAGTGCTTTCATTGCTGATTTTCGACTATCAGCATCTTTGTCAAGGTTGGCTAATTCTCGCCGCAGTATTGGGCTAAGATTTCTACCCATCATTTACCTGTAACCACAGAACAAGGTAAGCCATTTTGATAAAAGCAGAAGGAAGAAGAAGAAGAAGAGAGGTGTAGCCCAAGAATTGAGTTGAAAAGATTACATGTAAACAGATAAAAAGGTTTGTTATTTGAAAGCAGCTATCTTAACACCCTGATTTAATGCTGAGGAAACAGAGAAAAAGACAACACAACCAGAAATTACACTCTCATTTCTTAGAATTGAATCAACCAAAATATTTAATATCCAGTTGAAATAAACCAGTTTATATAGAAAATAAGAAGATTTCAAAGTTCAAAGTTACAATTTCCACTACTTCCCTTCATTTTCCTATGAACCTAACACAAAAATAAACCTTCTTTATCTGGGAAATTAACAACTTTCATTATTACAACATATAAGCAGCCAAATCTCAGATTTTTCTTGAAACATAACATGCAGATCAAAGAACACATAAAAAAGTGAAATTTAAAAGCGAAACCACAAAACAAGAACCAAAATTTGATAAAGCCTCTCCCTTTCTATTAGTAAAATATTTTTTTTAAAAAAAAATATTTGGCAAAAAGGGTATTTAGATACCATGCTAACAAATCTAAACCAAACAAAATAATTCAAAATCAAATCCAAGAGGAAAAAAAGAAGAAGAAGAAAACAGAGCAGCAAACTTTGCTCTGTGTCTGAAATGACAAAACAACTAAAAAGAAACCAAATTTATGAAAAGGGTAATTAAGATTTTGTTCTAAAACCACAAAAATGAACTAAAAATGATATAAAAAAAAACCCCCCAAAAACAAAAACCCTACCTTTCAAAAGACCTCTTTGTTTCTTACTCTGCTCCTCCAACTGGCAAAGCTCTTGTCTTTCTAACCATAAACCAATATCAAAAAATTTTGAATCTTTAAACAAATTCGAAGAACTTTCTCAATCTTGCAACCACTAAAGACAAAAACCCAAGAATCAAACAAAAGTCTTTTTGGGTCTTTTTAATTGAATTTTTTTGGTTTAAAGTATTTTGGTTGGCAGATAGTTGGAGGGGTTCAGGTTTTTAGGGTTTTTCCTTTTTTTTTCTTTTAATTTGATTTTTTCGGAATTTTTTTTGGTCGCATTAATATCTCCGTATTTTGAGGGCTGTCTGATTAAGGGATTCCCTTTTTACGTTGAAATTCAAATCTTCCTTCGAAATCCCACCGCTGTCCTCCTCTTGGCGGGTCCCCGCCGTGAAATTTTGTCATATTTGACTGTTATACCCTTTGACGATTTTCGGACACAGATTCCATAAAGGATATTGTCCGAACTTACCATTCACTCTTCTTTCCCTTTTTCTCTTTTTATTTGAATTAAAATCATAATTTTAATCATAATTGTTTTAAGCAATCATTTTTTTCATAAAATTTTTTTAAAAAAATTTTAATAAATGTTTAATATTTATTGTATTTAATCAAATTTATTTATTTTTATTTTAAATAAAATAAGTTTTATGATTAATTGTTAATCGATTGTCATTAATTAAAATATTATTTTTTATTTTTTATATTATAATATATTGATATGATACTAACATAAAATATGATAAATGTTTATGATTATACCATGATGTTACATTAATTCTCAATTATTTTTTTAATTTAAAATAAAAATATAATTTTACACAATAAAAATAAAAAACTTTTAAAAAATTTTAATTAATTCAAAAGTTTTTGAATATTTAATTGACATTTTAAACTTATATATATAACTTTTTTTTTTTGGGTTAAGACTTAAAAGCGGTCCTTGTAGTTATGAAGTACAGTAGATTAAAAGCTTTAGAAAATCATTATGCAAAAGGTACAACTACTTATTGCTTTTTCTTTTAGGTTATCTTAAGTGCCCTTCAAACTTTTTTTTAATTAAAATTAAAAAGATTGTTAAGAGAAATCATTGAAAAGGAGAAATCACTACAAACCCATTTCTCATGATTGTGAAGACAAAAAAAATGTGTACAAAATCCCTTATTTAATGAAAGTAAAGGACTATGCAAAGCTATTATTATTATTCTAATTTTCATTAGTTTTAATCATATTTAACTTAGAGTTTCAAATTAAAATAATAATATAATCATATTTTTTAATTTTGAAGATAACATGGCTCATGGGCTTCATAGCTAAGCACAGCGCCCCATAGTCGAGTAAAGAAGAGTGGCAGTCATTGGATCCTGTGCCTTTCTTGCATTCGTAAATCTAGTTCTAGTTGGGGTTTTGTCTTTTGTCCTGGACCAAGGGTAGTGCCGTCATTTAGATCCTTGTACTTCCGGTGACCCCAAAAATTTTCAGTTCCCGCCCTCCCCATTGCTGGATTCTTTCACAGATTCAAAAGAGGATAGAAAGTATCAGACATCTGCTAAGAGTCAAAAACTCTCATGAGGTAATGGCAGAAAGATTACTTCTTTTGGGCCACAACCCACCTGAACATTTTTTATGATATTACATATTTGAGGAAAGAATTCAAATTTTAAATCTTTTGAAAATTATAAGCTTGTTTAATGATTTATTTTTGTTATGTAGTCGTATCAAATTTTTAAATTTTTTTTATCAAATATCGATGGTGTTATCAAAACGGATACAAAATTCTCACGATGTAAAGCATAAATGCATTAAGTTTTTTATCGTAAGATTAATAAAATGTGTGACTTTTCGAGATTCATATAATGGTGCAATAATCGTAGATGATATACGCTTTCCATATGTAGACCCCCCTACTGGCATCATAAAAGCAAAGGTGGAGTCCAAGGCTTAAGATATTCTGATCCTTTTCTGTGAGTCCTTTGAGTCTCTGTCTATCAAATAACAGCAGTATAAATTTTAAGACAAGTAGGAAGTGATGATCTGTCATTGAACCTAGAATTGAAACAGATAAAAAGATCATTGAATCATCTGATTGTACCATGCCCAAAGTCAGTTGCAGGTTTTAGTGCAGCATGAATCTCAGCAGTTGAGACAGGTCCAGGTCTTTATTCTGTTAGGTAAGAACATTTAAAGGTAATGAACCAGATGTTCCATGTTTATTACCAAATTTATATCCGTAACTCCTGATGGTATACTTGAGAAGAGATCGTTTGGTTGTTTCGTACGTATGGTCAAGCTCTCGCAACATCTGATCATAAACCATCCATCACAAGTTAAATTTCTCCGCATTTACTCCCACGAATCATCAAATTTAATGGCTCACAGCTCTGTAACAAAACCTATCTCCATTGATTGAATTACAGTTACAATACTTCTTCCTAAATTCTGGAAAAAGATGCTGAAACAGCATAATGAACAATTCACTGAAACATCTCAAATAGTGCAATACATACATGTATCATTATTGACATTGTGGAAGCATTCTACAGGTTGGGCAGTACCACTTTCCCTTGAATCTTGTCTCTGGCGTAAGCCCGACACATGCATAATGGAACCATTCACCTCCTTGACACTGAAGGAACAAATGTGTTAGACAATAAGTACCAAACAAATTCTAAGCAGTCATTGAGTCAAATCATGATGAATAAACAGCAATTAAACTTTTGGGGCGAACAGGGGAGCTCATAATCAAAATATCATGTATTGCAGCACATGTTTGTGCTACATATGCATACTACTCCAACCCCACATTATCTGTCAATTCTTTTGCATAATTCATTATTGTGACACTTAGATGTGATTAATATAAGAAACTTTAATAACTAATAGTTAATTATAGAGAAGTCATATGCAAAGAAATACAAATGCTAGTACATATCAGTACGAAAAAAGAAAGATGCAGAGGAACAGGACTCACATTTTCATTGTCACAGGCAATCATATCTCCAAAAGACACCTAAATAATTGATAAAACAATCCTTCAATTTTGGATCAAAGCTTTTAAATCAAAGAAGCAGTGAAAGCATGCACAACAATAATTAGATGTACAAAATAATGAATAAAAAGGCAGAACCTGGTGGCAGACACAATAAGTAGGTTCATTTGGATCAATAGGCTGTTCTACATCAAGAGGGGTAGCAAAGTCCTTCTTATGGCTCCCTGGAGGAGGCATGAGTTCAAAGTCCCTATCACGCTCTCGATCCCAATCTCTATCCCTGTATTCTAGCCTCTTTGATTGAGGTGTTCCGTAAAAGTGCTTGCGTTTCTCAAGCTTAGGAACAATAGGTAAAGGAGGAAGAATGGCAGGCTCATCTGGTGGTATCTTTCCTTCTGATAAAATTGCAGGAAGAAAAAGCATGGTGACAAATTTATCACCTGAGGCAGTATTTTATCCATCAAAGATGAACAATTTTGATTGCAATTACTGTACCTTGCTTTAGATCTTCTGCAAAGTAGGTCAAATCCTCGTCAAGACGTTTTACATGGCTATCTATCTGAAGTACGTTTCAGATATCAGAATTTTGTGAGCTTTAATCATAATATAATTCACAAAAACCAACAGTAGCTAGTGAAGCTATATATATATAGATATTATATATAAGAAACCGGACCAATGGGTCTAGAATACATTGCATCCATAATTGTGGATGAACAAGAAACAAAAATCTAATTTGTCTTATAGAGGGGAAGTAAGCACGAGAAATTATCAGTGATAAAAACTATCTTGTTAGTCGCAAATGAATTGAATTAGTGTCCAGAAACTATGCCTTTTTGCAGCTTGAACCAAAGTTCTGGTGCTTGCCAGTCATACATTTTAGTGACTGAGTAAAAGCCACTTAGATAGACTTTGAAATAATTATTTTGATTTTGTAACCGATGAGGCCATGAATTCAGATATGCTGGTTAAAAAGGTGCACAAGATTAGTAATTCCATTGCTTTCTACACCATCATACATACCACAAAGCAATGCACAGTCAATCACAAACACAATGGAACTCACCAAATCGTAAGCTTGTCGTGCCAACAGAACCTTCTCGGTGCACAAGCTCAATGCATTTTCTTGACTTGCCTCTATATCCTTCCTCATTTTCTCAATAGTGTCCTCATCTTCATGACTATTATTAAAATAACTATTTCCATTCCCTCTTTTCGCCGCCAATCCTAGACAATACTTAGTTTGCTGCCTTGTATGATTAATCATAGCTTCCCAAAAAAAAAAATTCAATTAAAATCCCCAAATTGAAAACCCTAATTTTTTAAAAACCATAAATCATATAGGCTTACATTGGGACCGTTCATCGAGTTCTCGGATTGTATTCAGGAGTCTCTGAAGCTCAGCTGGCAATGTGCTTGCGTCTATTGGAAATTAAAAAAAATTTGAAACTTCAAATTAAGACATGAAATTCAAGCTCGAAATTAACTTTAAAAAACCTAAAACAATAAAAGTTTTTTGTGAGAAATTTAATCAATTCGAGATTGGCACTTACACTCCAGATAATCGTCTACATAGACGCCGGTTCTTGCGATTGCCATTCTAGGTCAGGAATTTGGGGGTTCTAGGGTTTTGATTTGGAAGATCTAGCGAATTTAATTTTTTTTTCCCGTTCTAGGTTTTCTGCTGGGGATTAAAGACGAAGGAGAAGAAAAAAACGAGGTCGTTTTAGCAGGGTAAATATCAAGAAGCCTTTTGACCGTTGTAAAGGCGGGGAATTCCGGCGGATGGTAAATAATAAATATTATAAATTATAATTGAAGAGAAAACAAATTATTTGAGGACTTTATTTACATTTATTTACTAATTTTTTGCTTTCTAATTTTTTTTACTTTACTATTTCTTGACCTAAACTGAAATAAAAATAACAAACAAGATTTTTAAAAAATAAGAAAATAAAAGAAGTATATAGTAAATGCAAGTTTATTCATAATAAACCATAAACCTTATTCGAATTTTAAACTTGATATTTGTGTCTGTCTCAAGCTTTATTTCATATACTTGATTAAAAATACTCATTATCATCTCTAATTTACCTAATTAAAAATTTACCTTTCATAGCGAGATAAATAAAAAATTCTAATTATATCTTATGACATGTTATTATCAAAATTAAACCTTTAAATAACAAAAATTTAAAACCCAATTTATATCAAGCATCACAATTTAAAATAACAAATTAAGAATTAAATTACAATTGTATCTTTATCTAAATTTTCACCTATACTTTTTTTTACTCTAAATTTTTATGAATTCATATTTAATGTATTATCTATCGATGTATAATACGTACATATTATTAGTAAATCAAATATTATTATTTTGTTAATAAATAAATTTAAAATTTTTAAAAATAAATTATTATAATTTTATAAATATGATATAATATTTTGTAATTATATAAATATTATACATTGATTATGCATCAAATATAAATTTTATTTTTATTTTTTATGATAAAACAAAATTTTAAAAAACATGAAATATTTTTTTTTTTTTTAACTCTACCAATGCAATAACGACATGTCGTTTTTAGTTATTCTTGTGCTTTTGGCGCCAGTCGACAGAGCAAAGCAAAACCACTAGCAATCCATAAACCTAGCAAAACTCTATGATATCTCACTGATATCTTTAAAACCTTTGGCAGAAACTCTTTGCAAAGTTGATGCTCAATCCAATACTCAAAAACCCAACAATAATCCCATGTTTCTTAACCAACTTTCTCTTCATGGTACCTCTACTTATTCCTTCTTTTACCACTTCCCTTCCCTTAAACTCAAACCCCACCAAATCTCTTTTAACCACTCCCAAAACTTCCAAAAGGTAATGCTTCTTATTTTTTTTTCTTTTTAATTAGTTATTCATTGACTTCTGTTATAACCCATTTCTTTTTTTCTTATTATATCTCATTTTCTGCTCTTATTTTTCGAAATTTTGCAGTATTTTAATAGGAAATGGAGCAGACTGAGATTAGCTTGTTTTAATACCAATGCTATTTCTAATTCCTTTGATGAGCTTTCTATTGAAGAAAATGAAGGGAATTCGAAGGAAGTTTCTTTCTTGTATTGGATGGAAAATAGAGGTGTAAAAGCCAATCAACAAACTTTTCTTTGGCTTTTAGAAGGGTGTTTAAATTCTGGGTCTATAGAGCAAGGAAAGAAGCTTCATGGGAAGATTTTGAAGATGGGTTTTAGTAAAGAACATGTTTTATCTGAAAAGCTCATGGATTTGCATATTGCTTCAGGTGATTTAGACGCTGCAATCAACGTTTTTGATGATATGCCAAAAAGAAATGTTTTTTCTTGGAATAAAATGATTTCTGGGTTTATTTCAAAGAAACTGACTAATAAAGTATTGAGATTTTATTCAAGGATGGTAGTTGAAAATGTGAATCCTAATGAGAGAACATTCGCCGGAATTTTAAAGGCCTGTAGCGGTAGTAATGTTTGGTTTGAGTATGTTGAACAAATTCATGCTAGGATCATTCGTCATGGTTTTGGTTTTAGCTCCTTTGTTTGTAACCCATTGATTGATTTGTACACAAAAAATGGATTTATAGATTCTGCTATAAAGGTATTTGACAAACTATATGTGAAAGATAGTGTTTCGTGGGTGGCTATGATCTCTGGCTTATCTCAAAATGGATATGAAGAGCAAGCTATTTTGTTGTTTTCTGAGATGCATATATCGGGAATTTGCCCTACTCCATATGTATTTTCAAGTGTTTTAAGTGCTTGCACAAAAATAGAGTTCTTTAAGCTGGGGGAGCAGCTCCATAGTCTTGTTTTCAAACAGGGATTTTCTTCTGAGACTTATGTCTGCAATGCTTTAGTAACTTTGTATTCACGCTCTGGGAGTCTAGTGTCTGCAGAACAAATTTTCAGCAATATGCAGCTTCGGGATGGAGTTACTTATAACTCACTGATCTCTGGGTTAGCACAGTGTGGATATAGTGATAGAGCTCTAGAATTGTTTGAGAAAATGCATCATGATTGCTTGAAACCCGACTGTGTTACAGTTGCCAGTCTTTTGGGTGCCTGTGCATCTCTCGGAGCCTTATATACAGGGAAACAGCTTCACTCATATGCTATAAAGGCAGGATTTTCTATGGACATAATTGTTGAAGGTTCTCTGCTAGATCTTTATGTTAAATGCTCTGATATAGAAACTGCATATGAGTTCTTTAGTACAACAGAGACTGAAAATGTTGTTTTATGGAATGTGATGCTTGTTGCATATGGGCAGTTAGATAATCTCAGTGAGTCTTTTCATATATTTAGACAGATGCAAATTGAAGGATTGGTGCCTAACCAATTTACCTATCCAAGTATTTTAAGAACTTGCACCTCACTAGGAGCTCTTGACTTAGGAGAGCAGATTCATTCTCAAGTTATTAAAACTGGTTTTCAGTATAATGTGTATGCCTGTAGTGTACTAATTGACATGTATGCTAAGCTTGGAAAACTAGAAACTGCCTTAGAAATTCTCAGAAAGCTTCCTGAGGAAGATGTAGTTTCTTGGACAGCTATGATTGCAGGGTATACACAGCATGATATGTTTTATGAAGCTCTTGAACTTTTTGGAGAAATGCTGAACCGAGGGATCCAATCTGACAACATAGGACTTTCAAGTGCAATCAGTGCATGTGCTGGTATTCAAGCACTCAGTCAAGGACAACAAATTCATGCCCAATCTTTTCTCTCTGGTTTCTCAGATGATCTTTCAATTGGCAATGCACTTGTGAGTCTTTATGCTAGATGCAGTCAGAGGCAAGATGCATACAAAGCATTCAAAAAAATTGATAATAAAGATAATATATCATGGAATGCGTTGATATCAGGATTCACACAAAGTGGCTTCTGTGAGGAAGCATTGCAGGTTTTTTCTCAGATGAATAAAGCTGGATTGGAAGCTACTTTATATACTTGTATCTCCTCTGTTAGTGCTGCTGCTAATACTGCTAATATAAAACAAGGAAAGCAGATCCATGCGATGATCATAAAAAAAGGGTATGACTTGGAAATTGAAGCGTCTAATGTTTTGATTACATTGTATGCAAAGTGCGGTAGCATTGATGATGCAAAAAAAGAATTTTTGGAAATCCCTGAAAAAAATGAAGTTTCATGGAATGCCATGATCACGGGCTATTCTCAACATGGATATGGCATTGAGGCAATAGATCTCTTTGAGAAGATGAAACAGGTTGGTGTGACACCAAATCCTGTCACTCTCGTGGGTGTTTTATCAGCTTGTAGTCATGTGGGTTTGGTGGATGAAGGCCTTGATTACTTTGACTCCATGAGCAAAGAACATGGCTTAGTGCCTAAACCCGAACATTATGCTTGTGTTGTTGATCTTCTTGGCCGAGCTGGTCTTTTGTGCCGTGCAAGAAAATTTGTAGAGGATATGCCTATTGAACCAGATGCCATCATTTGGAGGACCCTCTTAAGTGCTTGTGCAGTTCATAAGAATGTAGACATTGGAGAATTTGCTGCTCATCATCTTCTTAAACTGGAACCTCAAGACTCAGCAAGTTATGTCCTCCTTTCTAATTTATATGCAGTGTCTAAGAAATGGGATTCTAGGGACCAGACAAGGCAAATGATGAAAGAAAGAGGTGTGAAAAAGGAGCCTGCTCAGAGCTGGATTGAGGTTAAAAATTCAATCCATGCATTTTTTGTAGGTGACCGGCTCCATCCACTGGCTGAGAAGATATATGAGCACTTAGAGGATCTTAATAAACGAGCAGCTGAAATTGGTTATGTCCAAGACCGTTATAGCCGTTTCAGTGATGTGGAACAAGGACAGAAGGACCCGACTGTGCATATTCACAGTGAGAAGCTAGCTATTGCTTTTGGGCTCCTTAGTTTGCCCAGTGCAATTCCTGTTCGTGTGATTAAGAATCTTCGTGTGTGTAATGATTGCCATAATTGGATCAAGTTTGTGTCCAAGATATCTAATCAACTGATTATAGTACGAGATGCATACCGGTTTCATCATTTTGAAGGTGGCTCTTGTTCATGCAGAGATTACTGGTAAACTAACATTGAAATTGGGTGGCCTAATGGGGCTTTGAAAATGCACCTTGATTTGATGCCTGAGGATGATTTTGTGCTTCATTTAGTCACAATTCATTGTGGTAAGCATTATGCCTTCTTTAATTATCTTCATATAAGACTGCACAGATTCTTTATGTGCTGTAATTTCAAAACTTCTTGTTATCAAGTGCTATCTTCTACTTTCGTAGTTCTTGCTCTGGTTTATTGTATATTCTATAAGATGCTTCCTTCAAGACCTGAGCTGTCTGATCATTATTTAATAGTGGTGTTTGCTTGTGCAAAGATAACTGGTAAATTTTGCATATATTTTGAGCCACCTCCTCAAAAGCTTGTGAAGCATTTTTCATTTTCTAATGACGATCATTTGCTTTATTTTCATTCTCTTTATTTTTCTTTGCAAGGAGAAAACATCAAGAGTACATTTGATGAGCTTATTCTGTTTGAGCCTCACTTCCCTGTTTCCGCTACTGGGTTGAAGTTTGAAAAAGTTCAAGATGCAACAACTAGTATATCTCACTGTCGCTGTCTCTCGAGAAAACCAGAAGCTATCTGCTCTGATGTTAGACAAGAAGGTAACATTTTCCTCCTAAGCACCAACCTTGGAGTTTTAAACCTTAAAAAGAAATAGAGAGGGAAAGAGCATGTGTACACTGAACTCTATCCTAGGTCCATATCTTTTACCAGCCTCCTGCTAATTGTTTTATGGTATATCTAATAGTTTTTTTAATAAAACCTATTCTGCTCCACAGTCATATATGCGTCATGGAATACGTATACTCACTCCCCAAACAACCCTTTCTTTTGCTTTGTTTTATGGTGCATTTAACCTGCCTAGCTAAAACCATGACAGTGTGTGATTTGTTTAATACTATAAAGTTTTTTGTTTTATTTTTGCTGAAATATTATAATAGAAAATTGATTGACATTTACGCAAATCAATCTCTTTTCTGAAGTTTCAATAAAGAACTTGAAACTCTAGCTACATTAAAGAGTTTGTTCAAAGATGCCAATTGACTTTCGTTTTATAGTAATTTTGTTGTCTAGTGCAAAGGCTGAATTATTTTCCATTCCTATTTCACCTCTGGCAATGGGTGCAATTTTTTGAAACTGTCACAGTATACTTTCACGTCAGAGCCTTGACCTGCTACAAATCATTAAAGCCCCTCAGTCCAGATTTCATTTTGTTCTGATCAGATATAGATATTATTGACACCCATCCATTTCCAAATCCCAACATATAAGTGCTCTTTCCAGTTTTTCTCATTTCCAAACTCACCATTTCACCATTTTGGCAGCAGAAACAGCCATGGAGGAATCATCATCTTCCCTTTCGCTCAAGGACCGGGTAGCAATAGTAACTGGCGGCTCTCGTGGAATTGGCCGTGCCATTGCCATTCACCTCCATTCTCTTGGTGCAAGAGTTGCACTCAATTATGCTTCAAACTCTACACAAGCTGATCTTTTGGCATCTGAACTGAATGCCTCTTATACTCCTGAACATCCAAGAGCAGTTGCTATCAAAGCTGATGTTTCGGATCCTGAGCAAGTCAAGCCACTCTTTGATAGAGCTGAACAAGAATTTGGCTCAAAGATACATATCCTTGTCAACTGTGCTGGGGTGATGGATCAAAAGTATCCAACCTTGGCAAATACAACAATCGAGGATTGGGATACAACATTTAATATCAACACTAAAGGATCATTCCTATGTTGTCGTGAGGCAGCCAATCGCTTGACACGTGAAGGTGGTGGAAGAATCATAATGATCTCCACCTCTCTCGTGGGATCTCTCCTACCAGGATACGCAGCTTATGTTGCTTCCAAGGCAGCTGTTGAGGCTATGACGAAGATATTGGCTAAGGAGCTCAAAGGCACAAGAATAACTGCTAATTGTGTTGCTCCAGGACCAGTAGCCACAGAGTTGTTCTTTGCTGGTAAAACCGAAGAAACCATCAAGAGATTTGCGGATGCTTGCCCTTTAGGTCGATTAGGTGAGCCCAAGGATATAGCAGGGATAGTGGGATTTTTATCTAGTGATGCTGGAGAGTGGACCAATGGGCAGGTAATCAGAGTCAATGGAGGAGTTGTTGTATAAACAGCGTCATGCTGCTCTCTCTCCTTTTCTTTTCCTCTTTGATCTTGATGAATGGTTTTTCCCCCATGTTTCATAGTATTATTTTATCAATAAATAAATAGCACTGGAAGCTGGAAATTTTCTCTGTTAATTATGGTAGAAAAATAATTTTCATAACTTCTACATCTTAAATTGTTATCAAATGGAACTCAACTCAAGAAATGAGCTTAACCCCTTAACCCCTAGAGCTAAAACTTGCCAACTTTAGATTCTGATACCAAAATGGTGAACCATATGAGATGAGACATGAGAGATTCAAAAAGCCATTACAGTTCCAATTCTCTTCTCCATTGCCTTGTACTTTTGTACTCTAGTAAGCCTTGGAAGTATCCATTTTTAGAAATATCATGTGGTATGGATGTAAGTCACCAGTCAACCAAGCAGTAAATGTGCTCCAACAGGACAACTGGTTAAAAAAGGACCAACAAGGAAACAAGGACAATATCAACTCAAACGCTACTTCTGGCACAATAAAGATAAGGTAACAAGTAGCAATTCCTGAAAACAGTAGATTTCAGAATCTCAAAACTCTTTCCACCTTTCATTAAATACTATACAAAACCCAAATTTTCAGTATCTCTCTCATTTCTTCAATTTCTTCCAAGTTTTAATCTTTTTTGATTCCCATGGCTTCCACCACCACCAGCACCAACCCTCTCCCACTCAAAGATCGAGTTGCTATAGTAACCGGGTCATCTCGTGGCATGGGCAGAGTTATAGCCACTCACCTGGCTGAACTCGGTGCCAAACTCGTTATCAATTACACCTCGAGCTCCGAACAAGCCGATCGCGTAGCTACCCAGATCAATACTCGTTACCCTGGTGACAGCCCCCGAGCTGTTACGGTCAAAGCGGATGTTTCGGACCCCGCCCAGGTCAAGCTTTTGTTTGACTCGGCTGAGCAGGCGTTTGGCTCGGAGATTCACGTCCTGGTGAACTCAGCTGGAGTGTTGGATCCTAAGTACCCCAAAATTGCCGACACTTCCTTGGAGGACTTTGACCGCATTTTCAGGTACTCATGTCACTTGTACAAAATTTTATGATTTTGATTAAAAATATGAGAAATTTAGAATTTGCTTAGTAGATTGGAGTTAACTATGGAGAAATGTGGAACATTATTTTGCAGTGGTAGTTTTCTTGGGGTGAAGAACATTATCTTAATTGATTGGTCAATGGGAAAATAAGGATGCAAATTCTGAAATTAAGGGGTTTACTTTGTTTAGGAATTGGAAGTTATGTCTTAGAATCATGTGACTATGCACATGTTGTTAAGACTCAGTGCACAATGTCATAAATCAGCTAGTTTGGGTGTTCATATAAAACAAATAGTATTAAGAGTCTAATACATACCATACTGCTGAAGTTCAGACCTCTTGGTCAATCTCTTGGTATGAAGAACAAGTAATATCCATTGATAAATTAGGTTGATTACTGCAAAATTGTAGGTTTTAATAGCCTGTAGTTGTAAGTATACATGGAATTTTAGACATGCTGCAGGTGGCATGGTACCATAACAAGTCGTAAAAATACCCTGCTTTTTCCTTAATGCTCCATAGATTTCTGTTACGGTAAGGGTCATTTACAGGCTTTTGCATTTGAGTATTGGAATCCATATCGGTGAGATGCAACATGTTAAGAGATTATAGACATTTTGAGGTGGCTGCATTCACTGAAATTCTTATTTGTGCTTTGATGTAATTGAGGCGAAAGAAAGTTAGATTCATTTCTTGAGTACCCTTACCTTATTTAGTTCTGCATATGTTGTTTTAGTGTAAACACGAGAGGGGCATTCTTGTGCGCCAAGGAAGCAGCAAATAGGCTGAAACGTGGTGGTGGAGGGCGAATTATATTGCTGTCATCGTCAATGGTGGCTGCTCTAAGGCCTGGATTTGGAGCATACGCAGCGTCAAAGGCAGCAATAGAGGCAATGATAAAAATAATGGCAAAGGAACTCAAGGGGGCTGGCATCACTGCAAACTGTGTGGCACCAGGGCCAATTGCAACAGAGATGTTCTTTGCAGGGAAGAGTGAAGAAATGGTGCAGAGAGTGATCGATGAGTGTCCACATAATCGGCTTGGTCAGAGTGATGATGTTGCCCCTGTTGTTGGGTTCTCGGCTACTGATGCTAGTGACTGGGTTAATGGGCAGATCATTCGTGTTAATGGTGGCTATGTATGATTACTTATCACATCATGCCACATGCATTGTGAAGATCAAGGACCAAATCCATACAGACAAGATACGATGATATCTTGTGAAGACAAATTTAGACAATGGATTTTTGTAATATCTCACCCCTTTCCTTCTCTAAATCAGGGACTTCCATTATAGTTAACAGCTCTTTTATGCCTATTTAGTCTTCTGCAATACCTCCTGCTGCACAATAGTGGATTGTTTGTAAATACTTCATATCAGTAAGATGATTGTGTCTGAGTCATAACAGGGAAGCAAAGTTCTGCCCTTGCTGGTTAGTCAATCCTTGCTTCTTAACAGAGTTTCTATTCATGGATTTGCAAACGTTCAATATGCTTAGCTGCTTTGTTCATCGTTTCTTTATCCAGTCAGGTTTAGTAGGTTTTGCCGTTGGCATCCACTAATTGTAAGCGAAAATTGTGTACTTTCGACTCCATTATTTCTCATGGAATTCCAGTTGAGTTTTTTTTATATCATTTATTACAGTCTCATTTCTAATTCAAAAATCAGAAAAATATTTTTATTTATAAATTTTAAATTTATTTTATCTCTTATTTATACAAAATTCACGATTCAGACAGTGTACATGGAACTCAACGCAAGCCCTTGGTGATTTATGCTCAGTAATCCTTCAATTTCAGTCCTCTTCTTTGTCAGGACTATTTTTGCCACTTTGACGCACTTTGTGACTTCATCAAACAGATATTTTTTTCTGCTTCCAATGGTTCCTTGTCGCCACTCGACATGTCACATCTAGTTTCAGACCCACTCAAAAAGCTGACAACTGCTTTTCTTGTTCCATTTTGATCATGTTACACTCTTCTTAGTGGACCACCGGTACTGCACCATGGCTACCAGCACCAGTGGCAATCCCATCCCAAACTCATCTCTCCCTCTACATGACCGAGTAGCTATAGTCACCGGTGCCTCCCGCGGCATCGGCCGAGCCATAGCTCTCCATCTGGCCTCCCTTGGAGCCAAACTAGTCATCAATTACACGTCCAACAAGGTCCAAGCAGATCTTGTGACGGCAGAGATTAATTCTTCTTTTCTTGGTAACACCCCACTAGCCTTGACAGTCCAAGCCGATGTCTCCGATCCTAGCCAGGTCAAGTCCCTCTTCGACATAGCTGAACAGTTCTTTAACTCCCAGCCCTACATCTCGGTCAACTCAGCTGGTGTTAGCAACGATAAGGGTATCTCCGTAGCCGACACTCCAGTGGAAGAGTTCGATAGAATCCTGAGGTAACAATGCTATGCTAACAAGTCCAAGAACGTAAGATCGTGTATGAGTTAAATAGATTATGAAGTTATACATCATATTTCATTTCACTGTAAACACAAGGGGGGCTTTCTTATGCTCCAAGGAAGACCGCAAACTGTGTGTCACCAGGGCCAATTGCAACAGATACGTAGTTTGCAGGTAAGACAGAGGAAATGGTGCAGAGAGCAATCGATGAGTGCCCACATGGCCGGCTTGGCCAGAGCCAGGATGTTGCCCCCGTTGTTGGGTTCTTGGCCACTGATGCTAGCGAATGGGTTAATGGTCAGGTCATTCGTGTTAATGGTGGCTTTATCTGATACTTACATAAAATGTGCCATTTATGTTAATTTTAAAGCATATCAGAAAAGAAAAAATATGGGATAAGCAGTACAAGACCCTCTTACTTATTCCATATTAGATTCTGTAACATTCTTTTTCACTTTGAATTTACGATACGCTGGTTATTCGATCAATTGGAATACTTGACTTGATATCGAAATCGAGTTCAGATTAAATTTGATATCGTTTTATCACGAGCAAGGCTAAGATGGTAATTAAAGCCCACCAAGCCAAAAAAATCCAAGCCCACAAAACTAAAAGCAACCCATCAACAAAAGAGGGCAAAATCTTGAATCAGCCCTTTGGGAACAATTCCCATGGAAATATCCGAATCTACCCTTCCAGAAACTTGTAAGAAAAGAAAAATCACATGAAAACATTGCTTGTCTCAGCTCTTTCCCAACATAACCGGCAACAACCGGTAACTCGTGCGGGTTAACCGGCTAATGGAGTCAACGTCTATAAATATGGCGATCTAGGGTACAAAATGCCAACACGATTGAACCACCGCCTCTCTCTTTCTTTTATAAACCTAACTCTCAAAAACCTCATCATCAAAACGAGACCTCTCAAAATCCAAATCCTTTTCTGTCTTCCTCTCCTTCTCTTATATATACTCGAACGAACAAAAACCTATAAAGGACTCTTCTGTTCAAACACTTTCCCTCTATTTTCCCTCCCATTTTTGTTGATTTACCCCTTTAAATTCCCTAATTTTTGATTTTTTTCCTCTTCAAAAAGGTGTTGAATTTAATTAGATTTGGGTAAAATTGGATCTGTTTGTTTAATTTTGGGTATTCTCTTCATTCCCTCCAAAGTTTGTAGATTTACCCCTTTTGAAACTCTAATTTCTGTTAAACGTCTTGAATTTGATAGATTTGGGTTGAAATTGGATCTGGGTTTCTTGATTTCTGGAATTTAGAGAAGAACCCAGAAATTTTTTGGGGAAACTTTTGGTGGGTTTCTTTTTGGGTATTTCGGGTGAGGAACAAAAAGGAGAATGGCAGAACAAGGTGGCTTGGAAGGGAGCCAGCCAGTGGATCTTTCCAAGCACCCATCTGGCATTGTTCCCACTCTTCAGTAAGTCTTCTTTTTGCCTCTCTTGTCTTAAATTTTGACACGTGTAATTTTTTCTTTGTGTATAAACGTATATATGCTTAAGATTTGGTTGACTGGGTTAGTGGATGGGGCGGATCTCTTAGGTGTTATTGGACGTGGGTTTTAATTAAATCGTTGGAAAAAAAGTGTTTTTGGGATATGGGTCTGTGAGATTTTTTGAGTTGAATGGGATGTGATTTGGCTGAGCAGATTGTCTGCATAGGGCTGATCTTTGGGTTTTGGAGACAGGTAGTCAATTAAATCATTCTGAAAAGGGTGTTTTTATGGATATGTGAGTGACATGTAATTCATGCTTGACCTTTTGATGATGAGAGAAGTTTGTGGATAGGTGCTTCTAGTGTAGGGTTGTGCAAGGGTATTGGTATTGGAGATGGTTTTGATTGGATTGTGGTAAGAAGAAGGTGGAATTAGGGGATATCCGATGTGAGCTTGTGGTGTTTGTGTATGTTGAAAAGAGTGTAAAGAAATTGATTTTTCTTGTAAAGGATTTGTTTTTGTTTGTAAAGAAATTGATTTTTCTTGAGTGTGCCCTTATTGAAATTTCAAGGACATTTAAGCATGACTTTGTAATCTATTAACTGAAAGATTTGAGTAGATTTGGATTAATTCTGGTTCATGTTTTCTTTATTGTACATGATATAGTAGTTGAGTGTCTTAGATATGGATGGTGGGTAATTCAATAAGGTGAGTAATAATATAAATAACAACAAATGTCATAACTTAAGCATGGCCCGCCAGCTTGTGAGCGAAAGAATATACCACTTGAACTCAACTGGTTTAACCACGTATTACACTTCAGTCTTGTTTTTAAGTGGAATTGGCTAGCCCAATAAATTGTAAGGGGCTTGACTTGTTTTAAGCCTGATTGCAAGACATTAACTGATCTTAATGGGAGGTTGAAAACTGTTGCATTTGGCAAAATTTCTTTACTAGAGCTAAGACTTGTCAGAAGTTTTGCATCGGAGCATATATCTTTTCTGTGCTTGTAAAGTTGTAATGATTCTTCAACTAAGTGTGAATCCATATTAAAACTTTTAAGAAAAGCAAAAGATGGAAGTTTCTTTTAACTTCTATTAGAATTGTGCTCTTAATCCCTTATAGATTGGGTTTTGACTGCAGTTGATATCTGGAAATCTTAGTATTAGCCTTACTGTGTTTCTAGGAACATTGTATCGACTGTGAACTTAGACTGCAAGTTGGATCTTAAGCAAATTGCTCTGCAAGCACGAAATGCAGAATACAATCCTAAGGTATACAGGGGATGGTTAAATTTTAGTAATATTTGTTTTTTTTTGTTTGTGCAGCTTCTGATGCTGCTGTTGTTATGTGGCTGCTAACCCATTTATTTATAAAATGACCGTACAGCGTTTTGCTGCTGTCATTATGAGAATCAGGGAGCCTAAAACTACAGCTTTGATTTTTGCTTCTGGAAAGATGGTAATTTCTTTCTTATTGGAAATTACACATATGTATTTATTCGGTTGTTGTAAATTATTTAGTAAATAATTAGTGCTTGCACCAATTGTTTGAGCCTAAGCATGTTGTTATTGTTCAATTATTGATATACTAAAACAGTTTGCCTTGCTTCTTCAGGTCTGTACTGGTGCCAAAAGCGAACAGCAGTCTAAATTGGCCGCAAGGAAGGTATATATTTTTCTTTGAGATGCTTGTCATTTAATTCTGTTTGTGAACCATGTTAGAGGTCATTTAGATTGGTGATATTTATTCTTATCATTAGCATAGGTGGATGCAATCATGAAGTTGGCCAACTAACATTATTTTTGTGCTTTCAGTATGCCAGAATCATCCAAAAGCTTGGTTTTCCTGCTAAGTTTAAGGTACTTACACTATTTCTTCCCTTTTGTCTCATGCAAAACATGTTAATAAAATCACATGTATGGGCTCATATTCCTCCTTCAATGGTATTTTTCCATCCTTGTTTTTTTACCATCTTTGTTGTGATCGACAGGACTTCAAAATTCAGAACATTGTTGGGTCCTGTGATGTCAAATTCCCTATCCGACTTGAAGGTCTTGCATACTCCCATGGTGCCTTTTCAAGTGTAAGTGGTGGTCATTGTTCATTGAGTAGTTTCCTTTTATATAAGAACACTGTATATGCATGTTTCTAGGTGGGCATTTGGGATCCTCAGGTTTGAGTGCCTGACTGCCTGTGCCCTTTTCTATGTGTGCATGCAGTATGCACGTACTAAGTCTTTTTCTGTGAGCCTTTTAAATTTGACTTACTGGCCCTTATAGCTGTTAAGCCCAGGGGATGATGGTTAAAATTTTCAGTAAATTTACTTTAAAACATAAATTGCAACAAAGTTAAACAGCATTGATAACATGAAGATAAGTTTGGGCTTGTAATTCTTAGATTTCGTTCTTTTGGGTACAAGTGTAGATAATAGAGACATGTTTGTTGATGTCAAGACTTGTTTGTTTTGATCAAGGATTGGAACTTATTTTAATGTGTTTTAACGCAGTATGAGCCAGAACTATTTCCAGGCCTGATCTATCGAATGAAACAACCGAAGATTGTACTTCTTATTTTTGTGTCAGGGAAGATTGTGATCACTGGTGCTAAGGTGATTATTAAGCCTTTGTTCATCTCTTATGCATGCTCACTCTGGTGGAATTACTAATTCTCTTTATTTGACTGTCACAGGTGAGAGATGAGACATACACAGCCTTTGAGAATATATATCCTGTCCTTACGGAGTTCAGGAAGAACCAGCAATGGTAGGAAGCTACACCTATCTTTCTCTCTGAAGTGATTGACTAGTGTTACCTCTTTCATTTATTGCATAAGAATGTTTTGAAAATGGCCTCTGACTGATCCTTAATTCGCTGACAGATATACATACGAATGGGACCTTGACTCTGTTGTGGATAGTGGGTTTTTCTCTGCCATGGTGGTGGGAGTTGGATTTGAAGTGTGAATATATGAAGAATGGGGGATTGGCACATGGCTTTTTGGCTGTGGTTGTCATATGGGGTTGTCTGTTTTCCTTAAAAGAACTTTTAGTCTTGATCTATTACCCTTCCAGCACTTACAGGGATGCAAATCATCGTGTAATTAGTAATCTGGGAGGGAAGGAGCAGACTGAAAGGAACATCAGGGTTACCTGTTGTAGACATTTTATTTAAATAATAGAGACTTCATTCCAATTTTGACCCTTGACACTCTTTATTCTAGGTTGGCATGTTTGCTGAAAACTATACCATATTATTAATTTGTACCTCCTGTGTTAGAAAATGCTGAAACCTTGTAAATTAGATTTTAGAGAAAGAAGAAAAACTTGGAAATATATGTAATGTTACTTGATTGACACTTTTCATTTTTGCCTTTTATTCTTTCATTTGGATGTACGTGCAAACATTGGATAAGGTAAAATAACTCAAGACTTGATTGAAGAGAAGAGTGACTTAATAAGATTTTTAGTTTCCCTTTTACTTGGGAATTCTACATCTAATGTTCCATGGACCTTCCCACTATCTTCCAATTTATACTAGTCTAAAAGACTAAAAAGCTATGGTCCTTCTTGCTCTTGTGAAAATTTGAAGGAAAACAGAGAAAGGTGGGTATATTTGTCATTTAGTTGAATGTGAAGAAGATATTCCCTGTGCAGCGGGAGCACATGCCAAAATATTTTGTGGCAACGGTTTTTTCTTTGAAACTCAAGCCTTTCCTTTCTCTTTCGGTTCTTTCTTCCAAGAAATAGAAACGGTTCCTTGCTCTCTTTTCTCTCTGTGTTTGGTACTAAAGCATCCTGGAACAACAACATTAACTACCATAAACAAGCTTCTGAGAACTAGAGCAAAATCTTGGTTGTAGTTAATGGCTCAATTCACCCCGCAAGGACGTTTGAAGCTGCTCTTTCATGGTGATGGGGTTGAACCAAAAGACCCTTTTCATTATAAGCTTGTTAGCAATGTTTTTGGTGGTTCTGGTGGGTTAAAATCACTTCAGGCTCAGCGTAGGCTCAGGTTTCTTGGTTCTACAGCCACAAGACAATACTTCTCTTCTTCTTTGAAGAAAGGCAGCAAATTTAATGCAAAGGTTCGTCCGAACATGAGTGATGAAGGATTTTATGATGAAGAGGATTATGATAGTGACTTTGAGACTGGCAATTTGGCTTGTTTTAGAGGTCTTGTTTTGGATATCTCTTACAGGTAAAAACACTTCTTAACTACTCATCTTTTCTTGTTTGATTTGATGCTTTGTTTTGTTATTTCAGCTGGGTATTTGTTAGAAACATGGGTTCTTGCCTTCTCGGAGTTATGGATTTAGCTTTTTGCACTTATTCTTCTCATCTTTTGTTTCTGTAACTGATTTGAAAGGGAATGCAGTAAACTAATGAATATTGAATAATATGTAACAAAGGCCATTGCTCAATAAATTAATTATAGTCCTGAAGCTAAACAAAACTATTTGTCTAAAAGAGATGCTTCTCTGTTGCTTAATGTATTAGCTTTCTGCCATTCCATTCTTACATTCTCCAATTTTCTCTAATCAGTATTATAGGTTATCAATTATCACTGTTTAGAAATATCTGAAAGGGGTCTGGTGGCTGATTATCAGGAAGTAACTCAATTAATTCTCTCAAGGTGTTCATATGGCTAATTATTTGACAGCATTTTCCCTGGTGTTCAACCCGCAACATGATATGCCTTTTCTTGCTACTTCTCTAATAATTTAGGCTTACTTTCTTAGTTTTGTTTTGATTTTAATCTGCTCATTTGTTACCCCCTGCCAGGCCCGTCAATGTTGTCTGCTGGAAGCGTGCTATATGTTTGGAGTTCATGGAGAAGGTTGAACTACTGTGGCTCACCTTTTCATTTTAGATGTTTGGCTGGAAGTCATGTGAGGCTTTTTAGTTTTCAGCTATTGCAGTTGTTTACTTCTTTAAAATTGTTATCCAACATGACGAAAGCTAGTGAAGGGTGATTTCCTTATAATTTGGAGTACCTGTTGTTTTCCCTTTCATTATATGATAAGATAAAATGTCTGAAAAGCATGGTGGTAGGTTAGTGTCAGATTTCCCCTACAAAAAATAACAAGAATCTCAATGTTTACTGTAGATAGCTCATCTGTAGTACATGAAGTAATTTTTACGTTTTGATTGGTTACTTGTTTAAACACTTATAACGCATTACCTCTTCATCTACTTCTTTGCCTTTTCATATAGAATTCTTCTTTTCAGCATTTAAGTTACCTTGCTTTTATCCAGGCCGATGTTCTAGAGTATTATGATCAGACCGTGAACTCTCCAAGTGGATCTTTCTATATACCAGCTGTGTTAAGGGTATGAAGTTGAGGACCATTTATCATTTATTGTGATCTGTGGCATCCTTCTTGCAATTTTCTATCGCCATTACTTTCTCGTTGCTTCACTACTTCTCTGCTTAAGGCTCTTTACCTTCTCTTCTTAAGGTTCCTTATCTTCATACATGACTTAGTCTACTTGAATTGACTTAATTCTTTACTCTTCCAGGTTCCCCATCTACTGCAAGTTGTTAAGAGAAGAAGAATCAGAACCAATCTTAGCCGCAAAAATGTTCTATTTAGGGACAACTTCACTTGTCAGTAAGTTGTTTACAATTACACTTGTCACAAGTGCTCATAAAAACTACCCTTATCAAGTTAACCTTATCACATCAACAAATAGGATATAATCCTGTTTTAGGTCACAAAGTTTGTCCCTCTAAATCTTTGAGTATGAGAAACAAACCACTAGCTTTTGTAGACATCAACTGGTAAATAACATTAGTGATATCTTGAGGGTATATGTTCAAAAATTTGTGCTAATTATGTTGCTATGTTATGATGTGGAGGTTGCTCAATATGCATGTGTAACTTCAGAACTGAGAGAAAACATTGGACCTATTGTTACTAAATTTTTGGGTTCAATTTATTGACTTGTACCTCTCATATTTGCTTGACCTCTCAGACACTTTTTCAGTCAATTCTTTCTAACTCTTTAATTGAAACTTTTCTTGTTCTACAAAATTTTCACACTTTTCTAAATCAAAATAAGTAAATCTCCTGTTTCTGTGTTCTCGTTTTCCCATACATTATATATAATTGTAATTATAATTTCTAAATCAACCCTCTGTACTTCTTGTTCCTTCCTGTATCAAAGAAAGATCTCTTATCAATTCAGTTCAGTGGCAATTGTTTGTTTCCTTACAACGAAGCTTTTCCTTTGTCAACAGGTATTGTTCTGCTCATGAGAACTTGACCATAGACCATGTTCTGCCAGTTGCAAGAGGAGGGGAATGGAAATGGGAAAATCTGGTAAGATGACCAATTAAACAGATAGGTCATTCAATATTTGTGGATTACCCCATTTATTCTTGTTTGAGCTTACAATTGGTGCTTAAGAGTTAAATACATTGCTGTCATGTATTTTCCTTTCATCTGACTGAAAATCAAGACTAAGAAGAAGTAAACACAAAGGAAGAATGTGATACAAGAGTACAACAAAGAGGAAGAAAGTTTCTTTTTCTCCAGTAAAACACACAACGTTTTTGTTGCTTAGTCTTTCTCACAAAAATATTCATGCTATGAAAATAATCCTACATCTTCGTGGCTCAAAGTTGTTTGCTTCTTTCCTACTAATTATTTATTAAACATATAAGCAGGACAAGTTTTGAGAAAAGATGGGGAACATTGTACGGGGAATCTGTGGAAGATGACTAGAGGTGTTAAAATGCAGAAACATTTTTGGTCTTCGAAGATTTATAATCTTTTATGAAGCTATTGGTTCTTCCTTTTATTAGTTTGGATGAAATGACAGAAAATTTTGATGAAGAGCTACATTTGATTGCCATTACTTTAAACATTTCAATAAAAACACTTTTGTCAAACCAACCCATAGTCTTAATTATGAATGAGGGATTTGTTTTCTACTTTGTTTTATGTTCTGGAACCATAGGAAACCTGATTGAAAGAGAGTTTAAGATGTCCCAGTTCTAACCACCATGAATGTACAAATCTTTATAGTTTTATCTTTTGTGTGTCTGGTACAGGTCGCTGCTTGTGCCAAGTGCAATTCAAAGAAGGGTCAAAAAACTCTGGAGGAAGCAAATATGAAGCTGATTAAGGTCCCCAAGGTATTTCACCTACTCTCATGAAACTGCACAAGCTTCATTTGTGTAAAATCGTGTACGGGAAACTGGGTTTTCCAGCTATAGATAGCCTTTGGCAAACAAAAAAAGAGATGGAGAGAGAGAGAGAGAGAGAGAAGAGCATAGTCCACAGATGGCATCACCTTTGTCTCTTTTCTAGATGTGAATGAACAAAAGGATGACATTGAGATAATCATGAAAAATCTCAAGTTTTTCTGCATTAACTTTTGATAGATGGCTATTAACATGACAACGATTTCGTCTTTGAGAACTACGATCTTGTCCCCTTGATTGTCCAGGTCCCAAAGGATTATGACATACTTGCCATACCCCTAACAAGTGCAGCAATAAGGATGTTGAGGAAGAGAAATGGGACACCTGAAGAATGGCGTCAATATCTCTCCCCTTCCACAGAGCCTTGACATCCATCCATACTGCTAGTGCCTTACACTTATATTTCGTACATATTAAATCATCGCTCACTTCTAAACTGTGACAAAAGTTGTCTTGTATTTCATGTAAAGCACCGAAACCCTCTTCTCTTATGATTCATGAATAGGATGTATTCATGTCTGGTAAATGCTTAACTTAGTATATTCATATACTTTTAGGATTTTATTTGGCAATGTTTTTAAGGCCAACCACTTTACCCCCTAGATCTAGTTACCAATAGCAGTGTATCAAGTTACTGATGATTAAATAATTGATGATCATTTTAACAAACCCCTCCATTCTCTTTCATTTTGTTTTTCCATGTGAATATACTTCTTTTTCGATAGCAGAACTAGTCATTGGTGAGAGTTACAAAGAACTCAAAATGATTTGGATGCATTGCTCATAATTCTGTTTATCACTTTTTAAAGTCATATCATGGCTCCTCTGGAAAGGGACAAAGGAAAGATAATTGCAAAATCTTAAGTCAAAGACTGATGGCCGAATCCATTGACTTGACAACATGGTGGTAACATGCACTCTGATATGCTGGAATGAGGCATATTTCCTGTGACCTTATTTGCATACAGCTCAAGCTCAACTATCTCTTGCTGGCTGCTCATCAAACAATACTCAGATATTTGAGTTAATTTTTAGTAAGAAATGGTCTATCCGACCCTACTAACGAAGTTAATATCTTATCAGTATTCAAAATTTACATTCAAAAGAAAGAGTTAAAGTTCAAACCCTCTCTATGTTCTCTTTCTATTAGTCCCTTTTCATGATTTTGCAACCATTAATGTGACATCAAGTTCAACTTGAGAGTACAGATATGAAACTTGAAAATTGCTGCAGAATCCCAAAACAGGTCATCATACAAAGATTAGGCAGACTCGCATGGAATCCCAAGGAGCATATGTTCTGCTCTTCTTTTTTTATGTTTCAAATTTTCATTATGGAGAAAGAGATGGGAAAGGGGAGAGGGGGGGACTGTTGTTGTCATGCTTGTGGACTTTTGAGCATCTGTCTGGACAGAATCATATCCTTTAGCCACATTTTTCCCCCTCCTTGCTTCATTATTGTTATTCAAACTTTCTCACCCTCACTCTCCTACAATTATTGTTTGCATTGTCCTATTTCTACATTGAAGGGTAGCAGTTGGGGATGACTCTGTCCCATTGCCAGACAGAATTGCAGCCCTGACTAGTCCAGCCAAATTATAGAGAATACTCAAAATTATTTCACTCAATTGATTCAAAAATTTTAACATAACTCTTTTGTACAAAACTGGAACTAAGATTTGCTAATTACTTGATTATGAGATTGAAGGGTAATACATTGAATTGGAAAAGAGGGAGAGTATGTAACTTTGTCTTTAGTATAACATAATTTGCAAGAAAAAAAGAGAAGGAAAGCTGATCAATGGGGGTTATTTCTATATGGCCAAAATAGGGCAAGGTGAAGAGGGAGATGGGTGATGAGGGAAATGTTCAAATTTTCTAGTGTAATCACATGGCTGGTGATCAAGGTGGCCAGCATGTTGGTTGAACTGAATTACTGTTCATTGACAGTGTAGTGATTCACCAGTTGAGGGGGACATGCTTCAAGCTATCTGATAATGGCTGATGTGGTGATGTGGGGTCCATGGATGTATCATCTTGATTCATAATATATATACCTTTGACGTATATATACATTGTATGTTGTTTTCCATTCTTTTCTTTTTTTTAAGTATGTGTTCAATACATATATGATAAATATAAAAATAGAGGTTCGACTCACCAAATATATAAAAAAAATTTATAAAAAATTAAAGGAATCTTGTAGGATACATATCTGTATCTAATACTTTACCTATATACCACAGAGTAATTGTACTAGGAGTGAGGATTATAGAACAGCCAAGGAGGTAGCAGTGCCTTGCCAATAAGGATTAGACCATTATCAGAAACTACTATTCCTTTGCAATACATTCATCTGTATATAAACATAAAATTCTAACACATTGACCCACCAAGCATACATATTTTGTGGATCCCATGTTTAATTTCTACAAACCTTCTTCCCTGATACAGACTTAACCTCCTGCCAAGGGGTTCACTTCTCTTCCCTGCCATTGAGTTTTTGGACCCCAAGAGTGAAGTGTCCTTTTCAGCTATATTAGCTAGTGGTTCCTGTTTTTTGTTTTCCCATTAATTAGATTTATTAAGGACAGAGTCATGAAAATCTGATTTACAAGGACAGCTTGTTAGCATGTGACGGCATTCATTAGCAGGGAACAGCCAAATTTAAAGACAGGGTCTTCAGAAATAATTCAGGCAACTTTCTTGGAAAGTATAGCAACATATTATTAACTGGAAGGTTGAAAATGTATAAGCAAATGCTGCTTGAAGAAAAACCCAAAATCAAACTTTGCCTTCAAAAAGATTACAAGGGTTGGAATCATATATTTTGAAACTCCAATGGCCATGGAATTACAGAAAGATACAGTTTGATCACTGCGAATATCAAAGATGGGACTCTTCTGAATAAGGCTGCAACCCCCAAAATATCCAGGGCCTAACGTTAGAAAGATTGACTGACAATAGATCATTTGATAAAATGAACATTCATAGTGTAACAAATGACTATGATCAGCAAAGTTATTGGTTCCCCACCTTTAACATATTTCCATCCCTCCATGCAGCCTTCTGCAAGATCAACATCACCTGATAAAAGCTGGTTTAAGAAAGTTTTTTCTTTTCTATTTTTGCACCTTTTATTTTGGCCAAGGAAGAAGAAAGGAAGTTAAACTTTCATTTAAGAATCTAGCAGATTATTGTACTGTGCAAGCTCACACTGTTAATGTTAGTACTTTGCCTTCCTGGTCTCATTAGCTCCCCCACCCCCTCCCCCTCTTTCATTATTCCTCTTTATCTTTTCTTTTTTTGTAGTTTTGAGAGAGATGCCAGTGGCCTTTCTTTTACCAGAGCAGGCCTCAGATTTCTGGCCCCACTGATCAAAACCTTCTCCACAGCTGCACTCAAAAGTCTCTCTCCACTCTCCCTCCCTAACCTTATGTACCCAAATTCAAAACCAATACTAAAATTTTAAAATAAATAAAAAAAGAAAAACCCAAATTCAAAAATTGTCACCTGTCCTAGTATATTAATTTACAAAAACCAAGAAAAAAGATAAAAAAAAAAGGAAAAACAGTTCTAATTCTTATCACCTTATATATATATATTTAAGCAGTAGGAAAGAGAGGGATATGGGGGCAATTCTTTTGTATTTTTTTTCCTTTTTTCCTTGTGATTGAATAAGCTTTGATTGTGTTCTTTAGCTTTATCTGCCGACAGAAAACCAGGCCATAAAGGGGGCCAAAATTGAAGACAGCTTAGCAAAGCCCCCTTACTACTCTCTATAGTCCTATTCCTATACACCAACATTTTCTTCCTCTCTTCAAGAGTTTTCGTTTCAAGTTTCTATCTTTCACTTTCTCTCTTGGAGGGTAACAAGAAAGTACAATTTTTTCTTTTTCTTTCCCTTTTGTTTTGGTTTTTGTTGGTATGGATTTTTGCCAAAATGTGTCAGTCTCCGGTGAGTACCACCAAGAGCAAGTCCTTTCTTCTCCTTGCTCCAAACTTGGTGCTACCTTAGCCACCACTGGCACCCTTGATGACCTTTTCCCTGCTCAGAATACGGTCAGTTTGCTCTTCCTTTCTCCCTTTCTCTTATTGCATGGCTACCCACAGTCCTGGATTCTCTTCCTTTTTTTTTTTCCTCTTATTTCTTGCTTGTGTACAGCATTTGTATAACTAAATGGGAACAGAAGAGAAGGTTTTGTTAAAGTTTTTGTCTTTCTTTTTGTTTTGATGAGTTTAAAGTGTTGCTTTTGTGGCTAAACAAATTGCAGGAAGTGGATAAAAGCTTGGAATGGTTGTCTATATTTGTAGAGGACTGTTTATCCAGCACAGGGAACTGCATCCCAGTAGCAGCAACTACAAATGTTCAGAACAAAAGTACAACAACTGCAACAAAGCCTGCACAATCCTTGCAGCAGAAGCCCCAACAAATTATTCCACCTTCCTTGCAGAAATTTGTAGTTCCAGGCAAGGCTAGAAGCAAAAGAAAGAGGGTGGCTGCCACAACGTTATCCAAAACCAAAATGAACCCATTTACCAGCTGGTCATATCAACTAAACTCACATAACCAAAACCTCCACTTGGCTAGCTCAGACCCCCCTTTGCTTCAACAAGCATATTGGTTAGCTGACAGTGAACTCATTGTGCCCAAAAAGGAAGATGACAGCAACAATAGTAGCAGCAACATGAGGGGAAATAGTGAGACAGAAGAATCAAAGAAAGAGGAAATGGAAGGGGAGAAGACGGTGGTGGTGTGCAAAGAGAGTTTGGGAAGCCTAGAGGGGAATAGTGGTCAGCAGCAGCAGCAGCAGCCAAGGAGGTGCACCCATTGCTTAGCACAAAGGACCCCACAGTGGAGAGCTGGACCATTGGGTCCAAAGACTCTATGCAATGCATGTGGGGTGAGGTACAAATCAGGGAGGTTGCTGCCAGAGTATAGGCCAGCAAAAAGCCCTACTTTTGTGAGCTATTTGCACTCCAATTCTCACAAGAAAGTGATGGAGATGAGGATGGCTTTGCTGTCTTCAATTCCTAGTGAGCAGTGATGACTTTTTTTCCTTTTTTCTCTTCTCTTTCCCTTCCTTTTTGAAACCCCCATTCCCTAATGTAAATCAAAGTTTAGATAGGAAAAAAAAATTTGAAGAAAATTCTTCACTAGTATTGTAGTAATTCCCTTATTTCTTGAGGCATTTTAGTGGCATAATTATATACCTAATATTATAGGTTATGGGCTTTCCCCTCTGCAATTTTATGACATATCCTTTTCTCTATGCTTCAGTTTTGTCTTCTCTTTTTGCCATAAGACACTGGCCTTCTTTGTACTTAAATTGAACCAAACTAGAATCCTAAGACAACTAGGCAATGTCTCCTGTTTCTAACCTTGTTTGCTATTGGAAATCTGTCAAATCCTAATGGAACAATCCTGCCCCTTAGGTCATTGCAACTATTTCATGTTGGTTAGGACATGAAAATCCCATGACCAACTTACATTTTAGTATCAAAAACAGAAACAAAAAATCAAAAACCCATTTCTTGGCTGCTTCCGATCTGCAAGGACATTTCCTCAAAGAATCTATGTACTAAGAATCCTATTACCAATATTAAAATATTTATTAGAATAAATCTAGTATTAGTACTGATGTTTTATACTTTTTCTAGAATTTGGATATTTCTTTTTTGGGGTCTTAGCCACGCCAGCTAACAGGGGGGATAAGATGATGGATTCCAGCATGCACGTGACCTTGTTTTCCATTATTATCCCTTTTACCAATGGATTCTATGAAAATGGGGGAAAACACTTTTCTCTTGAAAGAGATTCTTGTCCTTCTCTTTCCACTGTATTCTTTTTCCCTCTATTTGCCTTCTAAAATTTCCCTCCCATTTCTGGGAAAAGGAACACCCTTGTTTGTCTTGTGTTTCCATTAAGCAGAATTTGAGCAAAAACACATGAGATTTAAGATTCCCATCAAATAATAATAATAAAAAGAAATATGAAAAAGTCTTTTTTTATATATATATATATTATTTTCTTTTAACAATTTTGAACCCTAATGTGAGGGAAAATAATACATACTAATTTTAAAACTTAAAAATAATCACATCTTATCGTACATAACTCTATCTATACTTTTCGAATTTTAATTTTTTTTAATTAATACTCTATGGATAAGTTATTTTGAAATATTTTAAGTGTGAATCGATAAATTAATTTTTAAATTTAAAATATTTTGATAATTTTATCAAATAAATTAACAGTATAACTCTTTATAAGAATTGAACTTATTCACAAGATACTAATCGAGAAAAAAAAAAACACATGATGTTACGAGAAAAAAATTAAAATTAAAACGGACATAAGTATAGTTTATCCTTTATATTCAATGTCATAAAGACCAAAAAAAGGAAAAAAAAAAGATTAATAAGACATTAATTTGTTGCATACTTGCTACCTACCATGGTCAAGACTCCAAAGTCATGTCCTGCTCACCACCAAACCCTAACTAAAGCTTTTACCTTCTCAATAAACCCAAGCTTTTTTATTGTTTTAATACTATTTTTTAATTTATTTTATTTGTCAATTTTGTAAGAATAAAACATTATGTTATGTAATCAAATGAAATTTATAGCATAGGAGACATTGGATTACAAGTATGCAAGAAGGCTATTCTTATCTGTTTTTTTATTCTTATTAATTATACTTATGCTTTAATGTTTGCAATTCCTTAATCATAATCTTTAAAAACTTTTATATTTTCACTTGAAATATCCCAAAGAAATTAGAATGATTGAACCGACAAAAGTCTTTGGAATCTAAGTTGGTGGTTGTTATGTGTTATATATACCACTCAACACCTTTGTCAATGGGTCCCTTCACAACATTGCCCCCATATTTTGAAAACTTCAAAACCCACATTTTGTATTCCCTATATCACCCTTTGTCTTTCTCGATATTTTACGTAAACGTACATACATACATACATATATACATAAAATTAACGTAAACCGAAGCAAAGTCAAAGAAATTAATGCGATCAAAGTTGGACTTTAACCTTGTATTGGGATTAAGATACCAACGGTTAGATTAAATTGACGTTTTTATATGCATGTTATTTGTATTTATATGTATATTTATATATATGTACATGTACATACATAATACGAACTATTTTACGTAGAAATTATGTTTCATCACATTGAACACGAAAATATATATGATAATTGCCGACATACTAAGTGCATGGATGCATGGATATGACTAAGGGAAGGTTAATTGTCAATATCAGCAAAAGGGGAGAATTTTTTTCCATCACAAAAAACCAACCAGTTCAATATTTGTTCTTGTTCAATTCCTTTTACATATTAGAAATTTAATATCAATCTAGTATCTCAAAAATTAAAAAAAAAAAAAGAAAAAAACCCTAAGACCTAGTAGTTGAAGGATCAAAGGCTAGTGCCTAAATTATGCATTGCCTCTAGCATTCAATAATTCATTATAATGTGCACCTTGCCATCTTATCCTTATGTTACATAATAAATGATTATTTATTATAATGTTAATTAGTGGTGATTATCTATATCGGCAGCGAACAAATAACAATAAACCTCGAAAAGATTAACAAAATAAATCAAAGGTTAGTAAAGTAAATTGGGGATTGGTGTTGTTAAATAAACTTTTTATTTAAAATAATATATTGGACCTAATGATTGTTGGTCTCATACCAAGCAGTAACCTAAACTTTAACTACCCACTAAATGAAATTTAAAATTTGAAATAAAGTAAACATAGTCAAAACATCATATCTATATGATAATTGATTTCCCATGAAGATGCAATGCATTGGCAAAAGAATAAGAAAGTTATTGTTGTGGCTTTGGTGCAAAAAAGATTTGATTTATGAGATTTCACATCCAATTGAGAGAAGCACAAGTGGGTTTGTTGTGTTGGTAGGGGGTTTTGAGGGTGCATGATTGAAGAGTCTCTCCATTGGGATTTATTGTTAATGTTTATTGTCCAACCCTAGTGAAAATGAAGTATTGGGGTCCCATCCCCAAAGCAATCCAATCAAAAAGAGAAGGATCCATGGGTTTTGGTGTTGTGTGTGGAGTCATTTCCTCAATGTATTATTTTGTTTTGGCCATACCAAAAAAAGGTCAGAGAAAAAAAATAAATTGAAACAAACAAATTGCAAATTTTTCTACATTTTTTTTTCTTCCTTTTAAAGGATGATTTAGGCATAATTATGTGGGTATTAGAACAGAGGTTAGGAGATAGCATATTGACTAGGTGCCAATCTTTTTCTCCTAAAATCTAAGTAAGAACTTATGGCTTGGCTCAAAATGATTAAGGGTAAGATTTTGATTAAAAATCTTGGAAAGTTTGAATAGTAATGCTTTCCTCTTGGTGATTAAAAAGGGGTCAAAAGTTATATAATTCATGCTATCATTATGATTAATAGGTGTGCAAGGTGTCAAGTGGCCATCACCTAATAGTTGTTAATAAGTAAATTTGATGGAAGTGGACCATCCATAGCCATCAATTTGTCTAAGAAAGAAATGCGATTCTTTGCCTGGACAAACTCAAAGAACCCAACCCAATTGCCAATTTGGGATTGGGCTAGTAATTGGATTTTTCTTGAGGTTTGTAGTGTATGTAAACCTGTATGATTGGCTTGGCTGCTACCGTATAACTGTTGGAAAACTAGATGAACCCAACAGATTCATAATTTTCTTGGTTTCATCCTATGATTAGAATGGTATAATCCAGGACAAGCATAGTGATATTTATTCTCAATCCTTAAGCACCAAAGAACAGTAAGAAACATGAATGGCACTTATATGACATATGAAAGCATCATTCTCCCACTAGAATTATTAAGTCCGAAGACTTTCAGCATATTATCCTGCTAAAAAAATGGTTTCTAGACAGTAAATGATGCTTTCATTACTGAAAACTTGGAGGCCAGCAGAGTTTAGGTGACATAGAACTAGACATTGATCACTTGGTCAGCTGAAAAGGATTCTGAAGTCTGTCATAAGACATCCTAACACAGAAGAAATCCCAGCCAAGACTATCATACAACTGACAAGCATGAAATCAATCATTCTGACCAAGAAAGTGTTCTAGTTAGGGAGCAGTAAAATCAGAAATTTTTATTAAATCAATTGATAAAAAAAAAATAACCCAAGAGTCTGTAACATACAAAAAGAAGCTAGGAAAAAGAAACTGCTAAAAGTAGTACAGCCCAGTTATCTACAGAATCAAATTTATAGTAATAGAGATGTTAACACTGTTAAAAATGCTATTCCCACCAGTGAGGGACCTACAGAAGAAGAAGAAGAAGCAATCTGAATGATAAAATTGCAAGTCCCTTGTGAAAGGTTCTGTGTAGTAACCGTGCCCAGACCTTGAAAATTACAGGCCATGTCATTCTGATTTTGCACCTGGTAGTACATATTAAATGCAAAGGAAGCATTTCCATTGGCATCAAGGTTGTTACAAGAAGATCCATACCCGAGTGCTGTGCAATCTGAGAAGGTGCAAGCATAGTTTATGTTGTCCGCAAGTTTGCTAAGGTCCTTTGCATTTGGATTGAACGTACACCATTTTTGAGGAAGATATTCAACATTTTGAGCACCGATAAGAAACCTGTTTTGATTCTGGCCAGAAAGATCTAGTGGAAATTTAGGCTGCCCATCATACCTATAGATTCCCCAATGACGCTCAAAATTTCCTGGAGCAATGCTCTTGGCATCCTCATCTATAAGGCCAAACAGGTAAACTTCTATATAGCCAGGCCTCAGGGGTGTGCCTGTGTTGGCTGCAAGTCTAGGCATAAGCCCGTTATAAAATCTCTGAGCATTAGCCACGTTGGCATTCTTGTCCCCATCTGTAGGCCAACCCACTTCCCCGACAATAATGGTCATGTCACCATGCCCTACTGCTTTCAGAGCTGAAACCAATGTGTCAAAGTTGGCATCGAAAACATTAGTATACTGAATCCCATTATCGGTAATAGGGGTTCCTCCATCAAAGAAAGCATAATTAAAGGGGAAGTCGTCGTTTCCATAGAGACTGAGGAAAGGGTAGATGTTTACGGTGAAAGGTGCACTGTTCTTGCTTAAAAAATCAACAATTTGCGTCATAATTCCACTGATATCAGACCGGAACCGGCCAGCAGATGGAACAGGGTTGCTCTCTGGTGAATTGTAGACATCAGCATTTAAGGGCACAGTAGCCTTAATGGAGTCTCCAACCCCAGCATCATTAAGTGCATTTTGAATATTTTGAAGTGCAGGGAATGTGATGTTTACAAAGGAGCCATTATAGGTTGTGAGAAACGGCTCATTGCCAACAGCTACATACCTGTGCAAGAACAAAATAGATGGTCAGAGATTCTGCAGATTAATTGCCCGTAGCATCATTAACAAATCCACCCATCTAATACCATTAGAATTAGATACAAGTACATAAGAAATGTATAAATTGGATGTTGAATGAAAATTTGTTAATAAATTCATTCACAAGCACACAAAGCAGTTGCTTTGCAACATCACTTGAACAAATTCCTTACTTCACCATTAACAGAAAGTAACACCATTTGCATCTTTCAGTGATCAGCTTCCTATAAAGACACGCTTAGAATTTTGTTCCATTCGAAATAATTATCCCAACGAGAAAATGAGATGAGCAGTTTGTTCAATTAATTACTCTCTATCCCTAAAAATCCTTCTGGGAAACCTTCATGATTCCCTTTGATGAAGTTTGTAATATAAGAAATTACGGATCAGGCCAAAGGAGGTCTCTTAACTATCACAACAACAGAAATGCTAACAGAGCTATCAGTTGCAGGAACTCTAACTATGGCACCGCACCAAAATTGATTAAACAGGTCATAACGACCATGTCAGAAATGCTGAAAGCTCAAACCATGTATTCAAGAAATCTCTCACACTTTTTTGATAAATTCTATATCTCAATTCTGATATATTGCACATTGTGGGCAGATTCTAAAAAGGCCAAGATTCCTTCCATCCTTTGATGCTAAGAATAAAGCTGCCAAAGTAAAGCACCAATGGCAGGAATCTAAAGCCATCTGAGTCGAGTATCTGTACAAAGGCAAATAAAAGTTGATAAACATACAAGTTGAAATCCTGTGGTAAGATTCCTGGCAAACTTTTCCATGAAGTTTACATAATGTCCCATTGGTTCATTCTCACAGAACATAAAAATAAGAACTAGACTAAAATTAGATTTAACAGAAACACACCTAAGGGACAACAAGCCAATTGAGCTCATTAAATGCACATCTTTATGTCATAAATTAGTTTTACCAAAAAAACAAGTCCAAACTGCCATTCAAGAATTAGGTCAACTAATAAAAAATCCCTATTTGCTAACAAAAATTGACATTTAATTTTTCTAATGTGGGTTATAAGCAAAAGAAGCTGAGTTTCAAGAAAAAAAAAAGGGAACTCATAGAAAAGTTTAGTAAATCTAACTTCTCTTATTAGCATCCAGAATCATCATAACTTCCAATAATAACAAGAGCTCTCTATTAATTAGATGGTTTCTATAAACCATAAAGCCAATCAAGAGGAATACAGAACAAAGTTGTAATCCTATACAAAATGAATAATTTGAACAAGAGAAAAACCCTCTATAGACCCAATCATCAAATTCAAGCAAAATATATAGAGAACTTACTATATTGCAACAAAAATCTAATACAAACTAAACTAACACCAAACACTTCAAACATTCAATCCCAAAACTAGAATTGGAAATTTGGAACTAAATCAAGTTCCTTGATGCGAACTCTAAATACTTCCCGAATAAAGCAAAGAGTTTACCAAAATCCGCAATACAAAAAACAATATTATGTCAACAGCATATACAAATCTTTATATATAAAAAAAACCATAAGACAAGCTAGCAGCAACAAAGAAAACCTCAAAAATGAACTTACTTAATGTTAACACCTCCGTTGAAGTTATATCTTGTGACGTTCCTCCTAACCCATTCTTTAGCACGATCATAGCTATTCATAGCAAGAAGCTGATCATTAGGAATAGCAACCATGACTTCAAGGTCACTTCCTGCAAGAGCACTCATAGTATTTGAATCTGCATCAAAAAGCTTCACTTTTTTTATCCCATTGTCTTTAATCATCTGAACCACCGTTTTGGGAGGCAGTTTATGTGTTGCCATAGTACCCCAATTCACACCAAGACCATTGACAAAACCACCAAAGAGATAAAGACAAAGGAATATTGGTAATAATATTCCTAGAAACCAAGAATTACCCATGTTTTTGTTACAAAAAATATGAAAGCTTTTGAAGGAAAAAAAAAAAAAAGAAGGGGGATGAACCTTAAGGCTAAAGGAGGTTGCTGGAAAGGAGAGGGAGTTAGCAAAATAAATGAAAGCCAGGGTTTTTCTTATGGGGTTTTAACCGTTATTTATTAATGTAACTTTGTTAAGAATAAAAGGAAAGGTGGTTTTTGCAGGATCAGGCGAAAATCAAGCAATTTTTGTGATCATGGGAGAGAGAGAAAAACAAAAAGAATCCAATAACTGAAACTGAAAGGCAAGAGGGAAAAAAAGGAATATAAATATCCTTCAAAAAGAAAAGAGAAAATTTATATCCCTTTTTGTATATTTCACTACAAGAAACCGCCACACCAAAAAAAAAAAGTTCTTTTCCTTTTGCTGTTGAAGAACAAAAGTGTTGAAGCAGAGAAAAAAGCAGAGCCAAAGAAAGACCCAGAAAGGCAGAAACACAAATGGTTTTTAGGAGGGCAATCAAAGGGAGAACATTGAAAGTTTATTCAAAATAAAGGATGGGTTTTGAAGGAAATATAGAGACAGAAAGGGAGTACTGAGGAAAGAGGAGTTGAAGAACAGAGAAGAAACAGGGGAGAAGAACAGAGAACAAAAGGAAAGCATTCAAATTTAGCACAGATAGAAAAAAAAAATGTGTGCCTGAGCTTAAAAGAGAAAATGTGAATTTTCAATTAAGGTGTAAACATGAAGCAAAAGTTGACAAATGGGAAAAGTTTGATAAAGAGAGAGAGAAAGAGAGAGAATATCTTATTAATAGTAGCCAATTTGATCAAACCATTAAAAGGACAAAATCAAATCACCACACAAACACACATATATATATATATATATATATATATATATATATATATATTAAAGTTTGGCTTTTTTTTTCTTGGTGATGGAAATATAAAAATAAAATAAATAGAAGAATAAAAGTTCCTTTTGGGTTTTGGAAGAATAAAAGCTAACGGCTATAAATAAGAGCTTTGTGCTTTGAAAAAGTATTTGATGTTGCAATAGAACAGGGTTGATAATCTCTAGAACAGAGAGAAAGAGGAATAAAATAGTTATCAATAATAATTTGTGAAAAATCTTATTTATTTTATAAATTTTTTTAAGAAATTGCAGATAAATTAAGGAGAGAGGTTCTGAAAAAGTTCTTTTCTTTCTGTCGATGTCATACTTTCTTTTGTTCTTTTCCCTCATGGTTTAGTGAGTAAGAATAAAGAAAGCTACTTCACAATTTCTAATATTCTAATAAAAAATTCAATTTTTTTCTCATTTATGCCAAAACAAAACCCAAAAAAAATAAATTCTAGAAAAATAAGAATAAAAAAAGGGCAACAACGGTGTCGTTTCAGGTATCTGATTGCTTTGAATGTCGGTTGATTACGTGGGCCACAGACAACCCACGTTTCAGAAGCACAATGTCCGATGTGGGATCACGAAGCCCCCGTTTCGTCATCTCTCAACTGACTCATGTTTTTTTTTTTTACCAATTTTTAAAAATTTTTTAAAACATAAGTTTGTTGGAAAAAATAAATAAATATATTTTTATTGAGATTTTAATTTTATTTAAGGATGAAGTTAACTTTTTCGTTTTTTGTTTGGGGCAGGTGGTCGGTCACCGACAGGGTTACACGTAAGCGGGGCCCGAAGATAGGAGGGGAGGTGCCTTTTGTTTTGTCTCTTTTTCGTCTCCTCTCTTTTCAAACTACTTTTTGGATTAGCATATCAATATTTCTGTTTGGTTTTAGGGAGATTTGGAAAGTTAAGTTATGTCACGTTTAGTTCAGTTCGAGTTCAGTTGTAAGAACTAAAAATTGCAAAATGTTTGAATATTATCTATTTAATCATTCAATCCTTTTAAAATTTTCATTTTGACCTCTTGATTTGGAGAAATGATCATCGTTCGGCCGTTAAAAAGATAATGAACATTGCATATGATATTCAACGTCAATTATTCATATCTACATGATGATAAAAATTATTTTGATTATTATACGGACATATTCACGTGATAAGAGCCGTTATAGTAACTGTAACGTAAAATGTCACGTGAAATTTTGTTAATTTTTTAATAATTAAATGATTAAAATAATAAAAAAATTATTAATACGCTCTGGACCTAGTTTTTGTAATACTATGATTTTACTTTCAAAGTAACATATTAATTAAATTATTGTTTAGATTATTTTAGATCAACATTGTCGTTAAAATTTTTAATGAATACGGGTCGAGTCGGGTTAATTTTTATCACTTTTATATATAAATTTCATCTATGAATAAAAACCTTATTGCAAGAAATTAAAACAAGAAAGAACTCATAAGGTTGAATCCTACAAGTTAAAATTATAGTTTAGGCGTGGCTTGCTTTCTGTGTGCCAATGTCTCAAAAGAAGTAAGCAAGAGCTGTAATTAGGAAAAGGTATCAATTAATGCAAACCAAAGGTACATAATGGATCCCCATGTGGTTGCATTCAGACATTGCTGTCATACAGTTATTCATACCCAAAATATGAAACTGATGGGCTTATGTTTTATAAATGATTCTCAACATTGTCACACTGATATATAAAATTTCCAAAAAAAAAAAGAAAAAAAATTAATATCCATAGTTGTCTCATACATGTAGCTTTAAATGTGTAATTGTTTTCATTAAAAATATACCCATCAAGATTTTCAAAAAGTTAGATATTTCTCAATAAAAACGAAAAAAAAGATGGTTAACATTGGAATTGGAATTCTTAAGTATTAATACACAAATGATCTCGACAATTGGGATTTTTTTTTTACTATTATAATTCTCTCCGATTTGAAATTTTGAGTCGGGGGTGGAGTTCTACTTATATTGAAATATATTTAACCCACTAAAGGGAAATACCTAACGAGGATATATGATTTAAAGAGTGTAATATGTCACAATCTTAGAGAAGAGTCGTGAATTTCACATCGGTTATATATTAGAGTGAGATTAAGTATTTGGGTATTTTAGCGTTCATACTATATTTAACTTATAAAACTTTATTTTGTGAGATAAAATTGAAAAAAAAAATTCAATGAATCAAAACGAACAATACTTTACAAGTTAGTGTGGACTGTGACATAACACATATATTGATAGTTAATTGCCGCACTCGTAAGTTGATTGCTTTTATTCAAGTTTTGGATAATGACACCCAATCTAAATTCTAATTTAGGTAATGGCGTTCTAGCTCCCCCAAATATGGGCAAAATGTCTAAAAGCATAAAAAATCCATGTCATTTTCTTGAGAAAAAAAAAATTAGGGTGGTGTGGGGAAGGAAACAAAGGCTTGTGGCTGACTCTTCTTTAATGTCCAAACCACCCAAAATTATGAAGATAAGGTTCATCATAGACATATAATTATCATATATATACAAACTCCATGACCGGCCATTGTCATCTGCCCATCTTTACATCTCACTAAACCATTTCCTTCTTCTTCATTGGGGGGTCACTCCATGGCCTACTAGCTACCTTATTAAGCTTTTCATCATTATTTCCATACATTTTACTAGAATATAAATGTGGGTTTTTCTTAAAAAAATAAGAATTAAAATTATCTTAAATCTATATATAAAATCACATTTCGAATATGCAAAAAAAGGAGAAAAGATTATAAGAAATTAAACAAATAAAATATAAAAGAGAGAAAGTTTTGTTGTGATAAGTATGCCAAGGTGGTTGATTATGTGGTTCCACATCATTTTCCATGTTCAAGTTTTCTTTTCACTATTCTCTTGACAAGGTCCACACTCTTCCATTAGTTTCAATTTCAACTTCCAATTAAGTAATTAATTAATTATATGTTGATTAACCCATTATGGTTTCAAAAGTTTTGGATAAGAAATTGCTTTCACTTCAATAATACTCCTAATTTAAGCCCTAAACAACCAATTCAAACACCAACCCACCAAATTAATTAATTTGATTAATTAAGTTAGGGCAACGACAATAGTCCAAGGCTTTGAATTCTTAAAATAATTCATCAAATTGTCATATATAATAATGAAAAAGTAACTCATCATTCTTTGAATAAATCAAAGTTTATATAACTAAAAAATAAAAGAAAACGTGTGAAGGTTAACTTATGTTATTTTAATATAAACCTAGTAACATTAGGAAACAAATTAATCCTACAAATTTAATATATAATACAATTCAGTATGACTAAATGGCATTCCATGATGAAGCATGCCCTACAAATAGCAATCATGTAATTGTTTGATTAGTCTAGATGAGGAAGAAGCTGCATTATTTTTGGAAGGTCTCTTGTTTTCTTTGAGGAAAAGAGGAAGCACAGGTAGGTCATAGATGAGGTTGATATGTTTCAAGATCTTATTATTATATGAAATTCAACCAATAAAATAAGTTACTCGTTGGTCCACGTTAGGATAAATTGTTTCATATTTGATAAAAATTATATATGTATATAAAAAATTAACGTCACAAGTTTATCTCTTAATAAGATTAAAATTTTACTTTTAATATATTTTTTTGTCACAAGATCATTATTTTTCCTTTAAAAGATTAATCTGAACGAGTGTCAGATACCCACGCTTATAAGTATTTTGATTCTCCAAAGAATTGGACGTGAAACATTTAAAAATATTTTTATAATATAAAAGGTAAGAATATTGAGCACATAAAGAAAAAGACAAAATGGTATAATTAAATAATCTTAAGCCGAACCGAGTTCATTGAATATGAAAAGACGAAATCATGATAATATGTACAACGCAAAAAACAAATAAATGGTGGGAGACTGTCCATGTTTGATACGTAAATATCAGAAATTGTACATATTGTTTTTATAATTTTACTTCAAATTCACCTGCATTAATTTGATTTATGATTGTGACTCGTATATATACTAGAAACTCATCTAACTTCAAATTAATTTAAAAAATTTGACAAAATTTTTTTAATAAGTTACGTCAATAATTCTTCAAAAAATAATAAAATTAACTTTCGTTGTTAATTCATGAAAGTAATTCATTGAAATTTTGTAAAAAAAAATTTGTCTGAAAAATCCCGAATGACTATGCTTTTGATAATGATAATTAGGGATTCAAAGATTTCTATGCTTTAATTTATTTAAAATTACGAGCTTGATGACCATCCTATACCAAGTAAATTCCAGGTACAGTACATTTGTTTTGGTCATAAAGTCCAAGCCTCATGCCTTTGATGGTCCACCCCATCTCCTCCTCCTTGAAGACTCTTTCTTTCTCCCTACCTACTCCATGACCAGGAACTGTGAATGCTTCAAGCCTCTTAACTTTGAATTGTACGAAACAAAAAGTGCACATTGACAAATAGAGGATGGAAGATCGAGTCCAACTTCTTTATGTTACTTTTTTGTTTCTGTTTGGAGTTCGTAATACATAATTGAATCTTAACATGTGACTGAATAATGGATAAAAAAAATTAAAGAGAATTAAATTCGAGTCGGCAGAAAGATGTTATGATCAAAACAATTACGAGTACGACAATTGACGTGAAGTTCAATAATTTAAAACAGACAATATTTTATAAATTGACATAAATAATAATCGAACGAGTTAAATTTAAAATATTTCTCGTGAACTTCTTAGAAAAAGAAATGACTTAATTTGTCTACAATGATTTTTGATTCAATGGGGATATGGGCCTGTAGGCTTTAAAGGACAGCATGCCCTCCCCGAGAGCCAACAAATACTCATGACATCTGAAATTTCCCTTTCTCAGATTATCTCTATATCAGATCAAAATTCTTGCTTTCTTTACAAGTAACCTTCCTCCCCTTTGTTGGCTTTATCCCAATTAAATTTACTTACCCTTTTTTCCCCTATTGAATTACCCCCAGTTTCCCTTCCCAAAAGGAAAAGATGATGGAGTTGGAAGCAATGTCAAGTACCACAAACTCTAGATTTTCAGGTGGAAATCTTCATTTGAAAGCAACCCTTATCTGCTGGGACTCACCCACCCAGCTTTATCACACCTATTCATACCTTATCTTTCCCACATTTTTCTTATGTTCATTGGACAATAATCATTAGATAAACGAACAAATTCAACCAATGTCAGCTTAATAAGCCGAATTTTTAAGTGGAATGTAAAAACGTATATCATTTTTTTATTAGTTTCTCTATGCTTTATTATGGTGTCGAATAAAATGTTGATTTACTATAAAAACATAAACCGAGAAGAAATCTTTGCTTATGGAATTCGGTTGAGTTCCAAGGCCAAGCTTTGTTTTCATACATGCATTAGAATGTTTATTGTACCCTTTAGCAGTTACCTGTTTCGAAAAAAAAGACACACTTGAGGGATGGAGAACACTTTTGAACTTGGCAGAGCATGTATGTGAAACATTGTTAGTGGAAGTTCTCGTAATTTTCCATAATAGAAAGCATCAAACTCTTTCCGATAACAATGTTTCGAGTGCATGACTTGCCAAGTTCAAAGCTGTGATCGATCCTATATCAGTGCCAGTGCCATATCCATCACTTGAGGGCAGCTACCAGGCGTGTGGCTCCAGCATTATTCACCAATGGCGGCAGCTGGCGAGGTCGGCAACAGTTCTCCGGCCGATAAGACCAAGACCGCTCGAAGACAGTACTAGTTGGACTGTAGGGGCTTAGCATCCCTAATCACTTGAGCAGGCTTCTATCAAAGAGGCTCCGATACAGCTGCCTGCCTGTGGAAAAGACAATACACTCTCATCAAACAATCACCATCTTTGGGCTCTATTTAGCCAAATATATAGAATTAATGAAATATTTATTAATTACATTCAGTTCTATTATTTTTATCATCTTGTTTAGGTTAAATCTTTTATAGTACGTTTGGTCGGCGGAATAGATAGGAATGGAATAGAATAGTTATTATGTGGAAATAGAATAGAATAATTATTACTTAGTTTGGTATGACAAAGGGAATATGATAAAAATAATTATTATGATTTATTGTAGTGTTTGGTTGGTAATAATAATTTTGGAATAAGAAAGGAATAGAAAATAAAAAGATAAAAACACCCTTTATTATTTATGTGACATTTTATTTTTATTAGATTTTTTAAATATTAATAATCTAGAATTTAATTAAAATATTAATAATTAATCATTTAAATATTAACATTTATTTAATTTAAATATTATTATGATTAATTTTTATTTTATTTTATTTTTAAAATATTAATAATTGATAATTTAAATATTAATATGTTATTTATAATTTAATATTAATATTTTTATTAAAAAGTTGGAATCAAGTGAGAGAAAGAGGAGAGAGAGAAAAATAATATTTTATACTAATAAAGTTATAAATTTTCAAACTTGTAAGGGGTATTTTTGTTTTTATTAATTTTTGAATTTATTCTTCGACCATGGAATAGCTAATACCATGGGGAAGGGTGGTATTAACTATTCCTTGATTTTGAAAGATTTTGAAGAATAGCCATTCTTATGGAATGACTATTTCTTGGATTATTTTTCAACCAAACAAAGGAATCAAAATTCCTTGAAAATAAAGGGGGAATGGTTTAGCCATTCCCCCAACCAAACATGCTATTATTGTTTTGAAATAAATGGAGCTAAGTGTAATACCCATCGATATTTTTTTTATATGAAATAATGATATTCTTAATTATAAAGATGATTGTAATATAATTTAATTTGTAAACAAACGTTTAATAAGTAGAATAACAAAATATATGTATTTGATTTTAGAATACGTAAGATTTGACGTAATTATGCCCACATTCAATAAAAAAAACAAGTATAAAATAAAAAAATGGTCGTTTTTCCATATTTACTTTATTTTATTTTTCGGCCGTTCTACCTTTATCTTTATTTTTTAAAAATTATTTTTTTTTAATTTTCAATTTTTGATCTTACTATGTGATTAACTCTGGAAATAACAATCAATAGCAAACTATAACTAAATATTTACTCTAAATTAATTTTCTTGACCCGCTGCAAAGAACAAGCAGGTTTCTAGTCAGAAACAAATGCAACAGCAATCTCAGGATCCAAGCATTCGCAAGAGAAATAAAATGAAAGGAAGGTTATAGGCATGGTTGGCATCTCTTCTTCATCTTTGAATTTCACAAATGCCCCTAAACTATACGAGGCTTTTCTAGAAGGTTCCAATGATTCCATTCACATATGCAAAATTCAGCAAATTATAGTTATATCATTGCCTTCTCCACATCTCTTATACCATAAGTTCGTCTTCAAGGTAATTATACTCAAAGGTGAACTCAGTCTTGATTCTCTGACACCTGAAAAAGAACAAAGAATAACAAGTGTACATATCATAAAATTATACATGCAGGTCGTATGGTTAAATCATTTGAAAAGACAATGAAATCCAGGCCGACTTACCATCCATGTTGGTGGTCATCATTTGCTATGTGAAAATCGAAGTATACATAGGTTCCCTGTTCGAATTCATCCGTGGCAATTTTTGGCTCCTCGTGCCGCTGAAACCATGTGTTGTATTTCCTATGGTATCTCCAAGATTGCTTCTTCAGCTCCTTTGCAGCCAGATATTGTTGGTAAGTGTTCTGCACAAAATTTGACATGTTGGAGAGCTCCAAGTGATTGCATTGCAAGAAAGAGGAAGTGAGAGAGTAGTAACCTATTTACCTGTTGATAGTAAAAGGCAAAGAACAGTGTATCAGTGCCAGTGCCATATCCATCAATGCTTAAGCGTTCCCAGAAGGCAGGATTATTCACAATAGGTGCCTGAACTTGAGGGTAGCTAGCAGGCGTGGCTGCAGGGTGCTTCTGTATTATACAAGCAAATCACAATTACTTGACACCTATAAAATTGTTGTCTAAAGACTTTCTTTTGAAAGAAGGAAAAAGAACAAGAGAAGACTCTTGGAAAACCCCATACTGGAGTGTAGCTCCTTGGACGTTCTGAGTCTTTAGGTTGGGGAATTTTAAAATATGCAGCCTCAAGCATCTGCAAATTGTATATTTGATCATGCATTCCTCCGGAATTTGTTGACCCACTGAGGTTGTCACCAATGGCACCAAGGTCAGAAACACTTCTCCGGCCAATAACACCAAGACTGCTAGAAGACTGGCTGGTTTGTAAGGGTTGTCCAGGAGAAAGATCAGTGTCCCTAATAACTTGAGCCGGTTCTGTCAAAGAGCCTGATACGGCTGCCTGTAGCAAAGAACCATTTACAAACCACTTCAGTCATCTTGATCCCTCACATTTTTGCAACAAACATTCACCTTTAAGACCATACTCTATGTAGAAAACAAAAACATCTTTTCAAAACCAAAATGAGATGAAAATGTTAATTTTATATTATTCAGGCCCACACATCTTTTTACTCTATCTAGTCAAGCCACACGCATATAATTTCACAAATCAAGGACTTACACTAACTGGATGACCTACAGATTACCAATTCAAAGTGACCAAAGTGATGATGATCCTAACAGAAGATGGAATATGAACAGAAACAGTACCACACCAGCTATAATAACTATGATAGAATAGATAAGATTAAGAAGTATTCAACATACAGGAGAATCAATTGCATATGGAGCTTTCATTTCATCCTCATTCATGAGATTCTTAGCAAGCCCAGACGTTGGAACAGCTTCAGAACTTGAATCATCAGGTAAATTCTGTGGTTGTTGCTCCTCAACTTTTGCATGACCAACATCTGCATATGTATTAAGCTCTTGGTCAAAACATAGAAGTATTATGCAAGACCAAATTAAGTCTCCTGTCGAAAACATAGAAAAAAAAGCAAGAAATCTCTGGATGATAAATTAAAAGCAACGTTCCATTTCTTTCTCAGGACTACTCATAGAACAGCCACACACACTGTGCACTTCAATAACAGGTTTTCTAAAGATAGCTTCTGCTATTATAATATGTTTGAAGAAATATTCCACCAATTGCTATAGAAAAAACCAAATGGTGCCATAGCATATGAAAAAAAAAAAAGAAAAGAAAAGAGAGAGAGAGAGAGAGAAACAAGGGGTGGCAAAAGGGGGTTCATCATTGTGCAACCCTTTACATTATATAGAATGATTTACCGTTTGATGAGCCTCCTGCATAGCAAGTACTCAAAAAACTTGGATGATATGATATCTTTCACAAACTCCTCAAAGACCTCACCCTTCAAATATATATATAAGACTCAAAAGGAAAACTAAGCAAATGAATGTTACCAGCATCCTTTGGAACACTTGTTGCCAATGCCTGCTGACTAGACTGCTGGTGTATGGAATTTGGTGACTGCTGTAAGCTGGCAGATGTAACACTATTAAGACTGGGCGCTTGGCCACCAAGTCCCATACCAGGTTGGATAGAGAGAGCTGAGCTTTGAGAATTGAACTGACAACATAAGAGCATAAAAGATTATTTTTTACTATCTCTCTTGAAAGAAAGCCAATCTGACTTCCCACCAATTTGCAGTGCATACATTCATCATATATATGTAACATGAACTGACAACAAAAAACTAGATTTGTTTTAAACCTTGATTGTAAGGAGTTTAACAGCTTGGATCAGGGAAAATGAGAGAAGTAAGTAATCTAAGAAAGAGCACCTGCTGCATGAGTGGGTTTTGCTGTTGAGCAGAAAACTGCTTATGGTTTCCGCCAGCAAGAGGAGGAATGCTAAGTAGGTTGCTATGGCCTTGTTGCTGCACTTGCTGGAGCCGTTGCAAAAATTTCTCCCTTATATCAGGTGCTATCTCAGTTCTTCCACGAAACTGCCCCTGAAAATACAAACAAATTAGCTACTATATCAATCATGACCCATTTAGTGCACAAACACAGATACATGGCAAACTAGCATACCAGCTCATTTTGATTCTGAAAGGAACTTCCAGCCCTCCACTGCATACCAGAAACCATTGAAGGGGAAAAACCTCTGCCAGGTAGTCCAGCAGACTCACTAGGGTTACTAGAATCAACAGGTGCACTGCCATCATTAGCCTTGGTTGCCTGAGGCAAGATCATTCTATTACTAAGAGGGGATACCAAAGATTGCCCCATGCTACTATTCCCAAGTCTCTCATCAGCCCCCAAAATATTTCGTTTTGCCACGTCAGAGACAGAAGGGACAACACCAAGAGCTCCATTGCTAGAAGTTGCACTTCCAGAAACAAGGGGGATACTAGATGAAGGCTGACTGGAGAGGCCTCCTCTACCAATGCCTCGTACTCCAGTATCAGCAAGAGATGGAGATGGCCTACGGCCAGGGAAGCTTGTGATATCTTCTTCTTTTGTAGCATTTGGCAAATTTACAGGAGATGAAGGATTGGTAGTGCCAGCGCTTTCCAAGACACCTCGAGCAGAACTTGAACCTGGAAGAACAACTGAAGCAGTTGAAGCACCAGACATACTATGAGGTGGAAGATTCACTGGAGCAGGTGTAGCATGGCTCCCAGTTGGTGTTGCTGCAGCAGATGAATTGGTTGCACTACTTTTTGAAGGTGGAGTCCTCGCGACATCAGAATTACTATCCTGAGAAGCTGTATCTTCAACATGCTCCTGGGAGGAACTACCCTGCTCATTAGATCAAAACATAATCCATTTTAAGACATTAAGTGAGCATTATGCCATCAACTAATAATGAAGCAGCTTATATAGGAAAACTTGGCACATGTTTATAAATGTAAGTGCATCAACAGATATCCAAAAGAGAGAGAGAGAGAGAGAAAGCACTCACAGGCACTTGAGATGCTGATGTGGCCAAAGACGTCTTCAAGTTAAGAATTGGTGCACCCTGCTTAAAATTATGATTTCCTTTTCCAAGTTATTTTCCATGAAAGAAGCCATTTCATGCACTGTTCACTTAAAATCTAAGAACCCAGCTCATACATTGAAATCATTGAACACCATATACAAGATAAGAGGCTTGTTCAAGTAAAATTTGTAAAAACAATATGCCCTAAAGAGCATGCCTTAGCAAGTTGCAGTTTCACAAGGGAAAACTGATTTGAATTACAAGCTCTAAATCATGGTACAAGAATCTTCAAGCAAAACCAACTTTGCAAAAGTTTACCTTGGAAAGAGGGCCAATTGTAACTAAATCTTCAAGAGACTCCACCTTGTCTAGAGGTAATGAGTGGTAGAGATCATCAACTTCACTAAAGTTATCGAAGTCCTCCTACAAAAGTAATTAGAAAAAAAAAAAACATTAACAGAGGAAAAACCACAAAAAAGGCCAGAAGAGAGCATATAGATGATGCTATTTTGTAAGAATAAATGATTTAGAAGAAAAATGGCAGATCCTTTTAACACCCCAAAAACTGCTGCTTGGGATCAAAAAACAGAACAAGATAAAATTTTCATAAAACAAAACCTGATTCCGTTCCACATAATCGTCCAAGAAGTCTTTCACATCATTGACTTGCTCAGGACTCAATTCATCATTGTCCAATAATCTCAAAATCAATTCTAACTTCATTATATGAGCTTTGTGCCGTGTAATTGATGCCTCCAAGTGTATCTGAGGGGAGGAAAACAAGAAAAAGAAAGTTATATCAAAACCAGAGAGACAAGTATGTAGCCTCAGAAGATGTATTTTCTCTTTCAGTTCTACCAGTCTAGGTGGTCTTGTCTTTCCTTTCTTCACGGTCAGCCCCTCCAACTCAGCTTCAAAATTATCAATCTGGGATTCTAACTCCCCAACCTACTTTCAGAAAGAGTCTATCGTTACATGGCAGTTTCAAGATATAACTAAGCTTAAGAAAAAAAATGTAATAATTACTCCAAAACACCATCATACACAGGAAAAACTGATAGAATGGAAAACATATTAGCAATAACTAAAACTTGCACGATAAAGGGTTTGCAGCCATTTTAGACACAAAAGCAAGAAAAAAGGGCAGAAAGGTTAGATTTCATACCACATTGTTCAACCAATCCCTTGTTTCTGATTTAGCCTTCTCCTTCGGATCCTACAGTGAAATTGACACATCACACATTTTTCAAATACAGTCATGCTTCCGATCATTATTAATTTCATACAGTTGAGGTAGAAGTTTCAAGATGTGAAGACAGATGTAATACTCTGGGAAAGATGAGGAAAGGAAGAGTTTGTAAGAAAAACGGATCAGTCATGTCTATCTATACTACTCATAGATAAGTCCACAACTAATGTTTGACTATGATGGTTGAATACCACCAAACAAAACACAAGGCCAAGGATTCAATTACACCACTTAGAGGTCTTTAGTCCACTTGAACCCATACAGCCGACTCCATGTATTGGCAGAAGGCTAAGTTTGTTGATGATTGCTGTTGCTGTTCATTAATTGGTAATAGAAACAATGAAAAATCATGCATGACACTTACAGTTTTGGGTTGTTGGCCCAAGCCTTCTTTAGAGAATGCTTTCGTCTTAGTCTCCTTCTCACAGATCTTAAATCTTTCCATTTCTCGCTCAATTTGTTTGCGAGCATCCACCAGGGCCTGCTCATAAGAGGCACTAACCTATGTTGACATACATCAAAAGGAAAAAAAAAATCACAATCAGTTTCAAATAAATAAATACAACTACACCAGCATCACTAAAGGCAAAGGTCATTCAAAGACACCACGTAGAGACTATGAGATAACAGTAAGAAATGCAAATATAATTACAAGAATTACTCAGAGGCATTCAAACAAATCAAATAATGGCACAATCATTTAAAAGGAGAATGAAACAAGCAACTAACTTTTTTGTCCTTGATTTCGCTTGATTGAATCCATGTCTTGATCTGGTCCCTATACCTTTGCAGCTTCTTGATTTCCTTCTTCAAGTCAGCCTCAAACTTTTCCTTCTGATTGGCATTATCAGTATCGTAAACCTAAAGCAACAATATAATCGAAAAAACCAATAATCAACAACTCACAGCTCAATTTGCACTACAGATAAACTAATTATTTGAACAAAAAAAAAAACATCTTTAAAATCTTTAACACCTTCTCTTTCTGCCTTTTCTACTAAGATTACATTGAAATCAAGCTAATCATTAATAAAACAAATTTAAAATAGCTCCAAAAACACTTCAAAAAGGAGCGAGATTATTGTTGCAGCAATATTCACTTCAATTTCACCGGAACTATCATTCTAGTGTCAACTTTCCTGCATTTTCTAGGGAACCAAGCAAAAAATAAAAAATTTGAATTGATGTAAATTTAAAGGCAACCTTGTTCCAGATGCTATCGAAGACATCGACGCCTTCTTGGACCTTCTTGAGAACACGATCAATCTCTCCTTGAAGCTTGCGACTTGCTCCCATTGTTGAATCGGAAAGTTTCGGAGGCCAATTAGAGAGAAGTTATCATCCAAATGAGAGAAATGAAAAACCCTAGCAGAGATTGACTTCTCCAATATTTATAGTTTTCGCAGTGTCGAGTGAAAATTTCGCTTGACTCACTGAGTTTTAAGATCGTTTCGCTCTTTAGGGCTTTTATTTGCTGTAAAATTAATGGATAGAGAAGACGACGATATATCGCCAATCGGGGAGTGGAGTTTCCTACGGCACCGTGTTGAGGGATTAAAAAAGAAATGAATAGAAAACGCTTAAATAGTGAAAAAGCCCCTGTCCTATGATTGTTTTTCAATTAAGTACCTCAGATTTTATTGTAACCAATTTTTAATTTAATTTATACACAAACAAACTCTATTTTTAACAAAAAATTAACTATAATCAGATATACCCATGTGATATATGACTTGGCAAATTAACGTAATATAACCACATGGTAATTAACGTGACCAATTATATCGATCACGTCAATTACTTATATCATACGTTGCATAAACAAAAATTATCAATTGATATTAAATTTAATGATAATTAATTTTATTTAAATTGAGTACTTATTTGAATATAAATAAAAAAACTCTCAAATTTTGTCACATGAACCCTAGAGGAGGAGAGTTGTAACGTGTGTGATGGGTGGATCGCATCGGGAAAGTATAAACTGGACAAGCTGTGTACAATGCACGAATTTACCCCTGGTTACCATAATTCAAAGGCATTTTTGCTATTTAAGCCAAGGAAAATTACTAATATTGCTAATTTGTAAAAATTGGGCTGGGCTAGAAAGAAAAAGAACGTGGGCTAGACTGGGTCACACCTTCAGTCCAACAGATTTCTTTTCATTTTGATTTAATTTTATTTCTTTTTACCAATAAAAAAGAAATAAATCAAATGAGTTTTTTCTTCCTTTTTCAATCCATTGCTTCTCTTTATATTCCTTTTCTTTGCCATATAATTAACATCTCATTTGACTTTAATTTCAATTTTTAATACTATTAATTAAGTAAATTCTAAGATAAGTTTTAATAATAGAATTCAGAAAATAAAAAAGAAAAACAAATTCTTATTACATGTTCGGTTCACGTATGTGAATAATTATTTTTTGATTGGGTAATTGTAACTTTTTTCCCATATGTGAATAATTATTTCACTGTGTATTTTGCATGGCATTGCTTCATGTAATTACGTGTACACGGTTTACTACATGGAAATATGTTTTCATGAACATGGAAAAAACCAGACAAAAGTACTATGATTATGAAGAACCTATATATAGTTAAGACAATTCATTTACTTCGGAAATTTTCCATGCATTCAACCACGACCAACAACAAAATCACAGCTTTTTCCAGGGCTCAAAAGGGTTTGTTCTTGAGTTTATCACCGATTTCACAGGCAACAAATGGAACCAAGAACAAGTAGGAACAACATGGATTAGTATGTTAAATTGGAGTTAATTATCCTGATACAAAAGAGAAGTGCTGTAATCATTAATCAGATCAAGCCATTTTTCCTGGAACTCCATCAGGTTTTTGTCTGCTACATGGCATACAGTAAAAAAGAAATAAACTACATTCAGATGTGGATACCTAATGTTATAATTAAGTAGTTGCCAAAAAGCAATATCTAGCTTTGTTGCTACAACTTATTCAGTTAAGATTTGAATTGATTTTTGGTTTGGGGGAAGGTGACCTGAATCAGAGAGAGAGCAGCATGTTTTTTGCACCGAGTCTCCTCTTCCGATGGTTAACATTGGATTGCCGATGTACTGAACTCTGTCTCTTTCACTTTCCTCTAGTCATGAACGATCCCTTTTCAGTTCCAGCTGAGACCATTCAGGTCAAACTGTTTGCAGCTTGAAGCTGCATCGTTTTCTTCATGGACATTCAAGTCCAGCTTTGTTGCAAAGTATGGTAGTCTGTTAACTTCATCTGCCCTTTTGTTTCCTCGGTCTAGGAAACTGTCATCTTCATTCCTTCCTTTGAATTTTGCCTCCGAGAAACTGCTGCTGTTGCCGCCATTCCCTTTCTCTCCTTGTAATCCTACACTCATGGATAAATCGCTGGAGCTTCTATCAGCGAAAAACATTCTTCTTTCTGCATCCTTGCCCAATGAGGAGAGAAACATCTTGTTCTCTTTTATGTCTTCAAATGACTTCAGCTCAGTTTGAGGTAGCAATGGGTCTTCTGCTATCTCTCTTTGCTCCAAGAGTGCACCGCTAGTATTATAAGGTCTTAAACACATCCCATTGTTGTGTATTTCTTGCTCCTTCTGAGACCCTTCGCAGGAGGTCAAGCAACTATCCATTGAGCAATCAGTGGGTGGTGTTGCTTGTGTTTGCTGGGGGCACAAGCCCTGCAAGTCTTTCAAATCTGAAAACGCAGAGTTCAGGCATTGGTTGGACACTTTAGACACCAGTTCAGAAAGCTGAACTTTGGCTGCTTCAAGCCCCACGGAACCCAAATTTTGTCTTCCGAGAGTTTCTTGGGCTTTTTCCAGCACTGCCTGTAAGTATTTCCCTTGAGCCTCGATACGAAGCTGCAAATGTCGCTGTACCTGGTTCAGTTGAGAACTTATCAGAATGCTGCTAACTACCTTTATTAACTTCAAGCCACCAGCCAAAAGAAAAATAACCAACACTGAAATCATTTCAAAGTTCTAATGTTGTATATGTACCTCAAGCTGCTCATGCAGCCTTCTCTGCACTTCAATTTGCATTTGCAGTGCTTCTCCTATTTGTAAGCCACTGGATTTATGAAAATCAAAGTTAGCATACGAACAAATAGATGACTGAATGCAAATCTATGAAAGGTTATTTAATCTTCTTACTTGTTTGCCTGAGGTCCAATACTTAAGTTGTTCACATGAGTCCCATTTGCTTCAGACATTCTGTCTCCTGCCATTGCAACCGCACCTATACCCATTGAGTTAAACTTTAATATTCAGGATTGCTCTCAACAGGGAAAATATGATTTGAAGGAGCAACAAGGGAACACTGTCCTCTTACCTATTTTGTTACTGCCATTATTAGCTTGTCCATGGAGATTTTTACTGAGCCTGTATTTCTGCAGCCAAAATGAGAGATTTAATTAGCACTTGCAACACAAAAACTAACAGGATTGTTTTTCTATTTGATCTAATGACTGGGAAAGACGACAAGGAATGACCCTCCACATTCTTTAACCCCCTCTTAAACACTGCTAAAGATTGGTTTTAATCCAACATACTTGGTGCGATCATTAAGGCATATTATACTAGCTAGCATGGTAAACAAGGTTTAACAGTAAACCATCTATCCACCTAGCTTTCTTCATGGAATGGTAGACAGGAGTGCCATCCTTGATATTGTCTCATTGCAGTTGGTACTCTGCTAGATTTAACATTCAAGATAGCCTCTTACGAATATGAAGACATTCTCCAGATGATGTCGATAATTTACCTGAAGGTGACTCTTGAGATGGTATAAGGTAAGGCCAGGAATCCCCATTAGCTTCATGACTGTTTTTGGAGTAGCCTCTGCACAGAGAAAGTACAAATATTTGTATTAGCCTAATAGGCCAGTTTATGCATGGATTAAGGTAATTGATCTTCAAATTTTGTGCACTCACTGTCTGCTCCTCCAAGCTGATTGACAGCTTCTATGAAGCGTTCATGAAGGTCAGGCGTCCACTTCAGTCTTGGCTTGGCATCTGTTGAGAGGACGAGACCAGAATCTCCAGGGCCATTTCCACCTTGCAGGAACAAATGCCTCTCAGGAGGAATAGGCATCCTTGAAGATGGATGGATGTTCTTCCCTTGATGTTGGTGATGATGATGATACATTTTCTGTCTCCAAAACGAACTGAAATGTAAGTTTATAGCCTGTTGTTGAAGCACCTACAACTAGATTATCATGCTTAGGATCAGCTTTGTTTTTACCTGATGCGCTTGTTCCTTCCTCTCTTTGATCTCTATCTGCTAGCCCCTTAATTCTGGAACTTGATTATGCTATATTCTATGATAAAATTCCTCAACCTGATCCTTTGCTTGACGAAATTTTACACCAGGGTGCTCTTGCTTATCACCTCTCTCCAGTGGCCACTTCTCACAAGCCAAAGGTAAACCCAAGCATGGCTTTATAAAGCATTATAGGGAGGCTGATGGGGTGGAGTTTGGAGAAGCATAGAATCTGGGACAGAGCTGATGGAACACCTGACCCGATCCAATATTCACAGTGACTCGAAAAGAAATATTGTCCCTCTTCCTACTTTGTTAACTGTGGGCCACATACCCTTCGAAGTCTGCTTTCCATTCTAAGACAGTGCAAGCCATTTGAATTTCTGACACACCTCAGGACTTGCATTAGGTACTGGAATTGATCCACCAAATTTTTATCCTTTTTTTATTTTTTTTGCTGGGAGCATTCGTATTCGTCCCTACTGGCAAAGGCAAGAATCTTATTCCCGGATTTTAAGAGGGGGAGGAATTTTCTGACTTGGATGAGGGGAATCCACTATCTATGTTGTCTCGAGACCTTCAAAGCTAGCTCACCCTCCATGCTCTCAACTTCAAGGAAGATTCTCAGAACTCTTATACCTTTGTTCCTCACCTTGTTGTTGAAGTCGTTTTTTTGGGTTGTCAATGTTCACAGTGAAACTAAATGAGAATATAAACAAGTTTAGTTCAATGTTATCTGTATTAAAGGGAGCAGATGGAGACACAAAAGAAAGTTTTAACTGGTTATATTTAAGAGAATGTAGAGGAAGATTCTTTTGACTGGGGGCACCTAGAAGCTTTGGAATTAGATACATACAAGAAAAAGCTAAAATAAAATGGAGGGGTGAAAGATGCTCTTCCTTGGAGATTGTTTGAAGGCAAGGAATGGAATAAGGAATACATTCCATTTTGTCTCCTTCAGTAAGTTTGGTACTTATTCAGGCCTTTGCAGTATACTTTAGGAGGAAGAGGGGACCCAAATCTTTTGCATTCTTCAATTGGCATAAGACAGCCGGCCCCTTAACGGCGAATCCTAAGCACCCTGGGACCCTATGGAAAGAAGAAGAGAAAAAAACCAAAGGATTGTACTTGTTTCCATACTTGCATTTGTTGAAATACATGACAGTCCCTGGCCCTGGAGACGACAACTTGCCCCTTGACTTTGTGCTTTTGTGTGCTTTCTTGATTCTCTTGTAATGAATCTATACGCCTCTTCTTTCTCTATTTGATTACCTTTCTTATCTTAATTAAACTATTAGAAAAAGTTTCTTAAACATCCCTCTCCATATATATACAGAGTTGTCAGCTGAATGAATGTACAAATCCATAAACTCATGCAGATTATTCCCCCCCTTTCTTTTCCCTGCATGAACCAGCACGTAGAAGAAATGGAATTATCCATTATGTAATCATGCATGATGCAAGAAGTTTCACATCACCATCAGCTATGTGTTTCTCTGTCATCCTCTCTGCATAAACGAAAGCAGAAACATACATGCTTAAGCAGTTACATCCTTAAACATACACGCTTAAGGATATGAAGTCTTTATCCTTTGGCTTGGCCTCTGGCACAAGTTCTATGTATGCTACCTACATATTAGTCAACCATCACCATGGACTAATATACATATATAAAAGAAAACTTTGATTCGTTTATCTTGAGTTGCATTTGGCAAGCTATGCAATGTGTCAACTGCAAGTTCATTATGCCTATGCTATAGCATTACGGTGAATGATCTGGTCTTTGGCGATAACCAGGAATTATGCTATATCTATTTAAAATTAAAGAAAAAGAATAATATCTACATGATCAACAGCTAATGCAGAATAAATTCGTATATTAAGTTATCGAGACCAAATCTGCGAAATCATATTGACCAACAAGATATAGGGGAAATAAAACTTGTTGACGAATGAGGATATATCTGATATGCAGATACCCCATTAAAATGAGTGCTTAAGAAATTTCTAACAACAAACAAACATAAGCAATCTATGTAGAGATTATAGGAGTCCATTTCCCAAGCAATTATAAGTAAAATTCCAATTCCTTTGTACAATGTCTACACATTAGTTCCAACTGGCCTTTTTGGAAAATCATTTGATTCTGATATGTCAGGATATTTTATGCAGTTTGGGAGAATCTATCAATACCTTTAGACAAAGTATTAAAAGAAGAATCCCAAAATAGTTTTCTGGCATGTGGATAGGAATATATTTGCAGAAGAGGCTTTATTTGGTACCCTGCTACTTACAATATCAGATTAGCTTCAGTCTGATGGACAATGATCATATTTAAGAAAATTCACTGAAGCAAAGAGTAAGATAAATTTGATGGGTGCATTTCCATATAATCATTTCCTTTTTTTTTCATTCCATGACTAATGACAACTAACCTGCCATGAATAAAACATGTGAGAGCATCTAAAACAGGATGCTTATAAGATCTGATAATTCTTTCTAGTTTTAAGACTAACTAAAGATGTGATACATTACCAATCAGATCTCAACCATGTTTCTAGGCTGCACCAAGATTGAAATGAGATACCCTTTAGTCTTGTTCAAGTTCTGCATTTCCCACTTATCATATTGTCATGTTGACAGACATAGTATTTTTGTTTAGACAGACAAGTAAAGTAGTTACTTAATGTCCAAAAGTGCATGTACCTAAACCATTTGTAGGATAACAAGGTGCTAGTACTTCATTTCATGTCCCTTAAGGACCCCAATAATGATCATTCCAACTTTAGTACACAAAAAAGTGCTTAACTTTCCCCCTGATTTTGTCAAAATGCAGTTCAATGTTCAAAGTCTTTTTGTCCATATATCTAACCAGCTGTTTCTGTGCTTGAGCAGTACAAAAGAATAGTTAACTTTTTCCTACTGGTATACACAAACTGTTACTACCTTCTCATCTCTCCAAAGTTGTTATTCTTCACTTTAAAGGGAGGGGAACCATGGATATTTGTTCTTCCTTGTACTTACATTTCCTTTTACAGATTCTGTGTTAATATATAATTTTACTTTTCAAAGACTTGAGAAGAAGCTCTTAAAAGAGAAACACCCACCAGCAGCAGAGAATCACATTAAGGACTAGTTTCAATCATAAGCAAGACACGTGTAGGATTCTTACTGGTCAATCATTTGTTGACCACACGTGACAGCATTGGCTGATATAGAAAGTGAGAAATGACCACGGAATGCTATTCCTTGTGGAAAAAAGTTAGAAGGGGGAGGAGCAAGGCAAAAGCTTTTTTAAAGATTCCATTGGAATGGGAATGTAAGAATCTTAACTCAAACTAAAGCCAATAAGTCATATTCTCAAGTCAAGAATTTTGGGTATTCCCCTCCACCCAAAGCCACAAAAAATGGGTTCCCTCCCCCCCCATCTTTTTCCCTTTTGGTTATTTTAGTTGGATGCTTTTCGACATCCATGATTAGTGTTATACATGTCCTCATAAGTTTTGCCACTTTACAAGAATATTGCCCAGTTTAGAGATTGCTTATGTTTTTACCAGATATATATCTAGCTTGAGTATCGCCTTCACGTTATTCTCTTAGCTTTGAATGGCTGACGGGCACAACTGATCACCTGGCTCAATCATGGTCTAGCCACCATTCTCCTATACACAGTTAAAAATGTTCAAGTTTTGACAATATCTTGTTCTTTCACTGTGAAATATGCTTTTCTAGGGAGTGTAGCTTGTGATAAGACTATCCCATTTCACTTGGAAAGCACCATCCTATCTCCTACTATAATGCTTAGAAAGCACTGATATTAATTTCATTGCATCTGATACATCATAACAGAAGAATATGATTCCAACTCCAAGGGGTGAACATAAAAAAACTTTGAGGTAGGCATGAGATTGAGATTATAGCGCCGCCATCTCCATATCCTCGAGACATCTCTTCTTTTGTACAGTGTTCAAGGTTCAGGGAAAAAGAAAGGAGGGGAAGATGAGAAAGAAACGAAAAGCAAAAGGAATAATGAAGTCATACTAAAGTTCAGTGAACCAGAAGTTTATAAGTTCTTTCATGCATCAGAAGATAACTGAAATAGGAGTAATTGTTTGTGTATTCTAATAATGTATGCATGATCCTTCACCCACATGGAGTAATGTGACACTGTTTTCTTCAGAATTTCTTTACATGATCACTCTCTTCCTCTAATATTAATCATACAATTGAAGATCCAAATCATAAAAGGCTGATCCATTAACATACATCACTACTCAGAGTTGCAAAAGCAAAATCACCAAGTTCACAACATCACATGTACCTGTGTCTCACACAAGGTTAGCAAAGCTCATCAAATATTTAGGTTAAGTGCATTCCAAGCATCCAAGATTTATTCACATAGACATAATCAAGTAGCCTGATATGAAATCCCCATGTTATAGCTCATGATAGTGGTTCACTTTTGTAAAAATTTGTACCTAGGACAAAGAGGGTCTTCTCTTCCATAAAGTCACCCATCCCCAAAACCATCCATACCGAAGTTCACATTCCTAAAATAGTTTCATGAAAGGTACCAACATAATGCTTTACTTTATTTTCACTAATTCCCTTGCACGCTTTCTGCAAGACTCAAGTTGTCCATTTCATGCATATATTCCCGGCCATTTTCATTTGTTAGCAAGCCAAGTTGTTAACCTGATAATACTAGGTCCAGGGTACTAGGCTTCCTGGTCCAACTGCATCTTTTCTTTTCTTTTCCTTGTTTTTTTTTACCCCTTCTAATCTTCCCCTCCATCCATTCCTTTCAGGTTAAAGAGATGTGCTCCAAAAGGTTTCAATCCGATGTAAGTTAACAAATCAACAAGATGGGGAAGAAAGAGAACTTGAAAGCATTGGGTGTGTTTATCTGTTTGATGCTTATATATATGTTTCCCCCATTTGCTAGAAAAGGATATATGTGATTTTCATTTCTGTTTGTGATGCACTATGTCAAGAATATTCAGAGAGGAATTTGAAAGTCACAAAGGACCACTAACATATGGATATATTAGAATATCGATTTTTTAATTTTGTGGGTTTTTTATATCAACAGTGGTAGAAATTTATGAAAAATAATCTCGTATATCATAAGTTATAATTATTTAATTTTTGATTTTTCCATATGCGCAATAAAAATTAAACTGTCATAACTATTAAGCTATTTTGAATAAATTTCTTCCTGCGAGGAAGAAATAAAAGTAGCTTTCAAGGGTTTAAGAACTCTAGGTTTATTCATATTTCAACAACATTAATTCTACTAAAAATGAAATAAATTATTACATGATATAAATAGTTAGGTAGATGTGCAGTGTAATACAAAGACAGAAAGTCTCCATGTTTTTTGTATTGCAGGAAGCAGGCTGCTTATGGTGGAGGAGGTCCAAATCCAGGAGGCCCTGGTGGACCCATGGGACCACCAAAACAGTCTTGAAGCAACCAGCAGCAGCATAGGAAGTTCACACTGCAAAACAAACACAACCCTATCATTCTTAGTCTTCAATATTATCTTCTTTTTTTATTGGGAAGAAAAGAAGATTCCAACACTGCTCTTTGAGCATGGCTCATGTCCCAACTATTTAGCCACATACTTTCTAATGTCTTTAACAAGAAAACAACAGCTAAGAACATACTTCATTCTGAGTTCAAATGCAAACTCCTAACTAACTTACCAAGCACCGATAATGTCACAAAAACCTCCGAAAAAACCCGGTCCGGGAGGAGGACCACCCCATCCCGGCGGCCCTCCCGGTCCTCCTGGTCCTCCTGGCCCCATTTTCTCCCTAGAACACAAAAATACTCAGACCCTTCCAACCTCTCTTACAACACAATGTTAGAGATAGAAAATGTACTTGGAGTGGATTGTGTTACCAGGGCTTTGGGAGGGCTAGGTTTTTATAGGCAGTTATTTACTTAGACTAGAAGGATCCATGTGCCCCCATTCCTAACCTTTCTCCAACTGCTGTTCTTCCCACACCTACCATTCCCAAACCTGTTTGAATGTCCAAGAAGTGTTTAAAGCTATAAAATTCCCCCATTGACACGTTTCCCGTGGCAAAAGAGTTTCCACATCCTTTATCCTGTTGCCTTGATTTTTTCACTCATGTTTGGTAAGTAAAATCCTACCTGATTACACAATTGTGATACCATATCCATCCAGATATCTAAAACGGTGAACCTTGGGTACTTTCATACAAGAAAAAATAGACAACTAAAGGGCCTGCTGAGGCTGTAGGGGCAATTTCTGTTCTTGGCCTTTTGGTCCAAGACCACCTAATTTGATCTAGTTTTTCTTTAATTTTAGTAAAATGAGGAACCCAGATTTAGGGTAGTTGGGTTCTTCCATCCCAATTATTACAGGTTTTTTCTTTGTTTTTTCCCCTAACTTCTGATTAAGAAAAATGGCAAGTGCTTTCAGAGTGCCAAAATCACTAATGAGGCAACTGAAAGTTTCTATCATGTGATGGTCTGTCTACTTTCCAGCATATGGCCAAGAAAGAAACTGCTATGATTGGCTGCATTCATAGGCTTAAAACAGGCTAACTTAAAACAAAGAATACCAGATTTGCAAAGATTGCCACCACCAAAAAAATATTAGTATGATTTGAATCAGCCAAAGAGATGAAAGAAACATTAGGACAATATACATGGTAACAAAACCAGAAGAGTAGTGCCATGGAATTCTATTTGAGATCACCACAACAGGTGGATGAATTGATTGCACAACTCTGTTTAAATAGCAAATAAAGAAGCTTCCATCTACCTTGGTGTATTACTGTGAGATTTTTCTTTTTCTTGTTCTTTTCTCCTCTGTTTATTTTTTCCTGGTTAAACTTTCTGTACAAACACCAAATCTGAAAATCCATCACAAAATTGCTGCCAAGCCTATGGTGTGATTGGTGTCCCCCTCATCGATTCTATTTTCAGGCACATTGACTGAACCGCGAGGCCTCGCTGAAAGGATTAGCATAGCAAACTAGTAAGCACATGTCCATAGAACTTAACAAGAAAACAATATAACATATCCAAGATTTACAACCACAAAGGGTTCCTTGTCATCCAAGGTAAAAGAATACTAAAAAGGGAAAAAAAAGCCTCAAACCAACACTTACTTGGATTCAAGGGGAAAGAGAAATACAATTAGATGAAATTGGAGTGCTTACTTGTAACATTTGTTATAATGTTTACACTTTTCTGAGCAGCAAGAGCTTTTAAGTTGTTCCCACTAGCTAATAAAAGCAAGCTCCTCATATGCTGCTTTTGTTCTTTAGGACTAGCGGTCTTTGCCAAGGCTTCTTCAAAGGCATGTAAATCGTTGGGGCTAATAGAAGGAAGGGAGAGTAAAATCTGTAGCAATCCAATAAAGACAACCTTCAATTAGCATTAGAAGGAACATGTATGATCAGAGTGCAGCCACTTAAAATTTATGAAGATTAGAGCCAAAACTAACCTGCCTGGGAGCCGTATCTCTGTCACAGAGATATATGAATATTTCGCGACAGAGATTAACCAGATCAGCACTGATAACAGCATTTGACTCAAGGGCCAAACCTCGGATGACTGCAGAAAATAGATCTCTAGAAACAAATTCCTGGATTTCCACATTGTTTGTAAATATAGCTAGAAGAACCACAGCAGCAGAAAAGGAACAAACTTTGGTCACAGCTTCACTGTCTGTCCAAGTGAATGCTTCTAATGAAATCTGCAATACTGGAATTGCCAGGCTTTTGTGCTTCAAAAGGAAACTGTAAACAAATGTGAATGTTGAGAAAACAAGAATTTACAAAACAAAATAAATATCATAGATGTAAAAGTACCGCTACAGGTCAATACTAAAAGAAACAAATGCAGCAGGCATACCCAACCATAGAGCTTGATGCAAATGCATCCAAATCTTTCAGAGAAGACATGTCCACACGGCCAAAATGCCCAGAATGTTCTAAATTAGGAAGGGTAGCATTTAATCCAGGTGATGCCATAGTAGAGAGGAGCAAACATATCTCACGAGTTAAATCTCGAAGCAATTTTTCCTCCATTACTTCCACTTTCAAGTCTGACCCAGTGAGAATACCATGATTATCGGGAACCTTCGCCCGGCCTTCATGCAAAAGACTGGACCATGAACAACTAAGAGCTCGCTGACAGTGGACAAATAACGGGTGCAGTAGCTTTTCCAGCCAGACCTCCCACATATCTGGAGGACAGGACTTAACCAGAGGAATTAAAATAGAATGAACAAGCTGCCTTGTATGTCTGAACTCCATTGATTGTATATTCTCAATTAGAGCTAAAGCAACAGAATCAATGTCCATGAATTGAAAAAATGGATCTCCAATGGTAGTAGATAGGCCCAATACATTGTACCTATGATTGTGGAAGATGCAAAAGCATATAAGCACCAAATTAGAAACCACTTGAATGAGCCAGATGATGAGTGAAGTATGCCATTTGAAAATATTAGTTCATTTTTCAGTCAAGTAGCTGGGCTACAAAATGGAGAGAGCCTCCCCAATCCGTGGTGAAGGAGAAATATGACCCATAGTCCTTTGTTTAATTTACCAACTAAGCTATTTAGCATCTAGAAAACAATTTTCCTTTTTTATTTTTCCAAATGATATTTGCTTCTGTGTTAAACTCTAGACAGCTCATGAATAACACAGCTAAACACTTCTATACCAAATATACATCTAACAAAAATGGAGCTTTATTTTTTGGGCATGATCAAAATATCATTTAGGGATCCTTTAGTTTATGTTCCATCCATTTTGTTGTCAGCATTAATGGTGCAGTTTTTCTCTCAAATCCTATTTCGTTTAATTGCAATAAACAGTAATTTTCACTCTTTAAGAGAAAAGAAACATCAGAGAGAGCACAAATACAAGAATACTGGAAAAATTACTTTCCTAAGTTAGAAATGTACAAGATGCCATACTTACCCACTGTCTCTGATACCCTTTAACCAATTTCGTATGTCAGCTTCATTTGGTTCTGTATATCCTTCCTTATTCACATCAAACTGAGATCCATCTATGAAAGTTAATGCACCCTTTGACAATTTGGGGTTCCCACCGCCAAGAAGACTGGACCGCTCCACATCACTCATGCTCATTGCTGCTTTAATTTCTCCAGGTAATGTTTGGAATATGGATGGTGACCAAAGGGAATGTATAGCACGAAGCAGCTGCAGATGAACAACAAAGTTGTAACAGCATGTTTCTGTGTTATCTCCTAGATAAGATTTGCTCAAAACCACATGGTCCTCACTTAAAGAAGTAATACTATTAAGGAAAATCTAAAAAAATCCAGGTCAGTTCTTAAACATAATAGCATACTGTTAAGAGAGGAGGCAGCATCCAAGACAGATGAGCAGCTATTGGATGTGGGGTAGAACTTGCTGTTGAGCTGTTTTGTAAGTTCAAATTGCCTTTCCTCATTCCACTCCTCTTAAGTGCTTTCTCAAAAAATGTCACAGTGTGGAAAAGTGACCACATAAATGCTGTATCGGAGCATAAACGAACTAGACCAAGCGGTTCAGACAGGTAATTGTTTTGCCACTCTATTGGTATCCACTGTTGGCTCAAGGGTTCAAGTAACCATGCCAAAACTTCTTGCTGTTGTTGAATCCTGCTCCATTTCAAGGAATTTGTCATAATAAGCAAAACAAATCTGGCTTTACATGGCAATTGAAACACTTTAAGCAAGTAATTACCCAGCAGCAGAAGCCATGACAAGAAACGCTTCACCTAGAAGATTATGTTCACCACGAAGCAAACAACCTTCTCTTCGTAAATATGCCATTGTATCAGCAATACCCTGCATAAACATCATGAAATAAATACAATATTCTGCTAAAACTCAAGTTGCCTTGATTCTTAGAAACAGTCATGCATATGATAGCTATAAACTTTAATTATGTAAGCCTTTGTGAGGGATTCTAATAAATTTCCTTATGAAGCACACATAATTGATACTTACTTAAAGAGATTATGTGGACTTTTTCTACTCAAATTTAACAGCTAGACAAACAGTGAACATTTAGAATTTCACAAAGCCTTCCTACAGCAAACAAAATTGAAGCTTGCTTTTGGCATATGAAGAAATATTCAGGAGATCCTTGAAAAATAAAAAGATTGTAAAGTTTAGTTTTTAAGGCATTCATTTCTCCTTCTTTGTCTTGTGGATTGTGGGAATGGGAGGTGGTGTTTAACAGGTTTAGTAACACTGCACTATTACCCCTTCCCCAACTATGAGCACCTCAACCCACATGATAGGCAGGGATTCGATGTACATTCTGCCTTAACACTTTTGGTATGAAACCAGAGTCAGCAGCTAGAATCTCGTTTATATTCACACACAGCAAACTGGTCACATGGAGTTTTCCTGAGACTGAAAAGGCAATCGAACGCCTTTGCACCTGGATCTTTCAGTTGTAAAAGTTCCTGTTTATTCCAATAAATTTCCTTTTACATGAAAACTAAAAAAGGAAAGAGTAGACAAGGTTACGAATTATTTCATAATTGAAATGACTCCCCTGCTCACATGACATGGCGGACTCTTAAATTAGCTATTGACCTAATTATAGTACCAGGAGAAATACCATAAAGTGCAGTTAGACACATGGTAAGTAAGTAGTTTCATTTTCATTTAAGCATGAACATTATTCTGCTTCAATAGAAGGCAGTCCATATCTACTCCTCAAATTGAAATTATCTAAGTCATCATTTCAGCAATTTCAAAGCTTCAATTAACTACCTTCATGTGAGGCAGAATACTTTTGTCAGCAGCTTTGGCCATTCGAATAAATGATGTACAAATCTGCAACCTTGCATGTCGTGCACTGCTTGTTGAAGGATCCTGCCAAACAAATTTTTGGGTAAAAAAGGCATAATTCTTGATCCTCATTGCAAGTAATAGGGCAAAACAAAGAAACAAATAGGAAGAGAACCTTAACAACGAAAGGAAGTGAATTTAGGAGCTCAAAAAGCTTATTGATGACACTGCCAACTGCATCTGGGAAATACTTGAGGAAGGGACCCATTGCATCTAGATAGCGTCCAAGTACTTCCACAAGGGCAGGCTCAGTCCAATTTAAAGAAAGAAGTTCCCGAAGTAAACCTTCAATTCACAGTAAACAGAGTTTTTCAGCAGGCATGGTATCATAAACCTAGAGCGTCTAATAAATAATGAAAGAATTGTTAGTAAACCTTCAAATATTCTACACAAAGCCAGGTGAACTTCTGAACCACCACCGGCAAACTCATTTGATCCATCAAATATAGAGCTAACAACATTTTCCAGAGCCACTTGCATGCTTTCCATCACAACTAAGACCTGAAAGTTGGAAAAGATAATAACAATGAAGTTTCTAGGCCTGACAACCTACAGACAAGGTATCATAGAGAGGAATGAGATGAAAAGGGTTTGCAACCAAACCTGAGCAGGCATTGGTGAATTCAAGAGGTTCTTAATGATCATAATAATTCTTTCAGAAATTTTAGCACCAGCCACAAGGGGCTTGTTTGAAGCAATAAACTTGATTAAGTCAAGCTGCAATGGAAAAAAAAATTGTACATTGATGCTTAAATTTCCAAATCAAAAGAAGCTAAATCAAAGATCTAGAAAAAAATGCATCTGAGGTGATAGAGTTACCAGCCTAGAACGGTACTGGCCAAAATCACCCTTGCCCTCAAAATCGTCACTCCACAACTCCAAAACCCCCAGAGAGAGGGCTGTTCCAGTCATAAGCTTTTCTTTTTTAAGCATGCGTTGGAAAGATATATCCAGAATTGCACTACAAATATCATCATTCAGAAAACTTAAAATCTTTCTCTTTTCATTATCAACCTGCGCTGAAGTAGAATCCACATTGGTAACAGCTGAACCATCTCCAGCTGAATGAAGCTTTGGCTTTGACATCAAATCCCTCATTAGTGCCTAGAAAACAAACCAACATGAAATTTTGTAAGTTAGCTATTTGTTATTCATGTTTTGCTATTACAACAATTTTAAAAACTTCAACATACCAACCAAAATTGCAGGGATTGATAATGAAGAGCCAGCTTAAAATGTTGAAAGAACCCCAGCATCTGGAAAGATAAAATTAGGTCATAATCAGAAATTTTTTATTACTCATTTTATTTCCATTAAACAAAAGTAGCCAAAAGAATTCACAAAAGAAAATGCTTCACAATCTTTGCATATAAACTAAAATATATCCATCTTTAGAAACCTGTTTGTAAACATACAACTTCAGTTGAATTAAAGATCACCAAGTAGGAATTTTACAAACCCTTGCCATAATCTTCTGACAGTCATTACCTGTAGTAAATAAAGAGAGAGTGTAGTGCTATCTCCGACAATACATTGCAAGTTTGAGGAACCCAAAGACACCATGCTTTCACATACATATTCTGCAAATTCACAGTCACTTTCATCTATAGCCCCACCTGTAGAGCTAGATCTGACTAAAAATTCTCTGGATACATTCATCAAGATCTGAAAGATGCTATTCATTGCAGAATCAAATTCAGAAGCAGCATCATCAGCAGGTCTCTTTCTGCATGTCACAATTGAGAGTTTGCAACGTCATGCAGTACTCTTCCAGGAGAGAAACTTTGTAACTTAATCATGTAAACCATAAAGCATACCTTGGAGAGACAAGTTTGAAAAACTCACAAGCATGAAGACGAAAATCAGGAGACGACAGTAGGAAACCACACCTGTCAGAATTGGGAGAAGAGAGAGTTAAAAAGGGATTCACATCAATGATTTCAAATCTCATCTCTTGAGAAGTGAAAAGAAGAATGTCATACCCATGAATGATGCCGTATTTAGCAAGATCAGGCAAAGGAGCCCATTCGGCATAGGCATTGACAGCATTTAGAGTAGCTGTTACAGCAGCTGCATGCTGTTTTGCAATGTCAAGTTGTTGCCTACTCACCTCACTTAATACAGCTCCAAAATGCCTTTCCAATAACTGTACCAAGAATTAAGGATCATAAAGTACTGCTAAGAGAAGCAACTTATGTTTAAGGAAAAAACAGAGGCATACTGTGTATAGTAGTGGCAAAATTTCTGGCAAAGATTGAGTAAGCCCACGTAACAGTAATCTACGTCGATCACCTGATTGATAAAATTAATATCAGAGTGGGAGAAGCAAACAGCAGTACAAATACAAAGGAATCTTAAAACATCACATATATTACTCCCTCAAAATTAAAACTAATGGGAAAAGAAGGAAGCAAAAAGAACTATGCATTCTACTTCTAAAGTTTCAACAAAAGCAGCATCTTGAGATCTTGGATGTCTACAAATCTGAAATTATTCAGTTTTGGCACAAAAACAAAATCACACTCAAGGCAGATAAAAACCTTCCAAATCTTCGTTGTGCACAGTAATATCTTCAGGAAGCCATCTTAGCATCATTGAGACCAACTCAGCCTAAAAGGGACAAAATCATCAGAATCATCCAATGCATGATTCAAGAATAGAAAAAGATCATGACTACATGTAGGTTACAAAGAGCTTTACTTGTACAGGACCCTTGCTAGATAGGGAAACTAGAGAGGGAAGCAGCTCTTGCCATAGATTTAGTCCTTCTCTTCTAACCATCTGTAAGAAAGCAAAATAAAAAAATAAAAAAAAAGAAAGAAATATCACTGAAAAGTGATAATCATAGACAAATAAGATAAAATCCAGGGTAATGTGGTTAAAACCTCAGCGACAAGGGCGGCTGTTTGACTTTTCAAAGCCCATTCCTCACAAGGATCTGCAATTTCAGACATTAACTCAACAGCAACATTCGCAAAGTTCTTACGTTCTAAAGGACCAAATTCCTCCCACCGCAACCGAACTAAGTGCTGCATAGAGACAAGGCACAGATTTATCAGCATAATTTACTAAGCCATTACATAATGGTAACAAACAAATGAATCTTTTAGATTTGACACAATTATTTCCTTCATCTCTAAGATTAAATCTCAAACAGGATCAGTTTCATCAAATTGGAGATGTGGCATGAACAGAAAGGAAAGAATAGTGAATGAGTTTGAACCTGTAGCATTTTAAATGCATGTAACCGAATTTCTGAAGACCAATTTTTTTTGACTAAAAGGAATGATGTGTTTGCCAAAATTCGTATATCTCCTGCTTTGATCTGCAAATATTTAAGAGAGGTAAGTCACTAAAGAAATAAGAAGTAACACATGTAAGTATCTTTTTCCATGGCTGAGCGAAAAAAAAAGAAAAAGCTTTTGTCATGATTTAAAAGTGAAATACCACCCTAGATTATGATCCTGCAGTCATTTGTAGACTAACATTAACGCTACTTTGCAGGGGATGCAGACAGCTTTCCTATGCTTCATTTCATAAGCTCTTTTCACAGCAGTCTTAATAGGTTTTCTCTCCTTATTATTTTTAATGCTCACTTTTACTAATCAGGAAACAAAATCAAACCAATTAAACTCTATCTTAAAGAAACAAGAAAACATCAACCTTGACAAAACTCATTGCCTTTTGAATCATGGTTAAAAATTTCCAGCATGATACCTCATTATCATCCTGGCTTGCTGAAGTCCTATATTCCCATATGACTAATAAACCATGAAATGTTAAAAAAGGGAACCATTTTTAAACAGTTAAATCATCCTTAAGGAGTTAAAGCTCAATCACATGTCAAATTAAGGCTCACTCTTGAAATTCAATAGCACAAAATTATAGACAAAAAACACAACCCAATCACTGATAGCCCAAAACTCAACCCAATCTTCATATAACATACAAAATTTACCACTCCTAAGTAGCTGAAAACCATAGAATAGAAGAGAAATGTCTGTAGAAACTGCAAAAGGCAGATTTTAAAACCTGTGTACAGAAAATAAGTTAATCAATGCCCTTTTGAAAGGAAGTGACTGAACCTAAAATCAAAAAACCCATTTGAGGAAAGCAAAGTAGGAGAAACACAAGGAACAGACCATTCTTGTCAAAATGCAAAGCACATCAATTTCCCAAGAGATAGTTATTACTTATTAGGTCCATCAAAGCAAATTAGAATGACCCTTTAACTCAAACCTTTAAACTGAATTTAATCACTAATCAAATTCCAAAAAAAAAAGTTCACAAATTTTCCAGCTTTAAACAAATTCAAAATCAATCTACTCAATCAAAGTTCAAAACTTTCATCAAATAACAAATTTTATATAAGTAATTACAACCAAAGGTGACAAAGAGAGAGAGAGAGAGAGAGAGAGCAAGAGAGAGTACGGATTCAAGGTAAGACACGGCAGCTTTGCGAGCATCAGGAGTAGAGTTCCAATCAAGGGCTGCAACAATGGCTCTAGCCACATTGTTTACTTTGCTGTCGTTACTGTTGCCTTCTTCCATTTTTGCCTTCCTCTGTTTTCTCCGAAAGTATAACCGTTCTGGGTTTTTCTTTTCTAACGAGATTCTTCTGGGTTCTATTGAAGTCTCTGCCTTTGTCTGTTTGAAGATTTCAAACAAAATGGGCAAAAGAAATTCAAAGAGAAAGAAGAGAGATTGAAAGGTAAAACTTTTTAAAAGGGGTTTATCAAAGTCAGGGGCGGTTTAACAGCTTTCAAATGATCATCTCCTGACTGATGGTTCAAGTACTAGCATAATTAATTTATATTAAATAAAAAAGAAAACAGTACTAAATAATTTCTTTTTATTTATTTATCCCTTCTTTTCTTTACTTGGAAATTGGGTTTTTCAGACAACTTACCAAAGAAGTTCTTCTTTACCCTTTTCATACTCCTAAGGCTCATTGGCAAAAACTGAGTTAATATTTAATGGGTCTTGGGCGGCCCAGAAGAAATTGGGAAAAAGAAAATTAAAGAAAATGGGCTGACACTTTTTCTTTTTGGATTCTTTTAGGGAGAAAGCATTTGAATTTTTAATTACTTTTTCTTTTTTGCTCAAATCTAACCAAACCCCAAAAAATAGCAGGCAGCCCAGTGTCCACTGCCACCAAAGTGGTTGAGGTTGGGAAAAAGTACTGGCAATTGTATCTGAATCCTGATGCAATTTCATTCACCATGACATCAGAAGTTGTGGATATCATTGGATAAAACAAGAAAGGAATGCCTGACTATCTTTACTGGAACAAATGAATGTAACAGCATTGTCTACTGGTTTGAACTCACTTTGAACAAGACAACCACTTGTGGTGGGAAAAGGTTTTAAGTCATAGGAGGAAACAAACGCCATTATCCTGTACGAAATAGACACTGTTTGTAACTAAAGAATTGCCTGGAATGAGTAGAAAGGAACAAGTGACCTCTTATTTTATAAACATAAATATCAAGGGAAGAAGAAGGGGATTTGTAAGCATTTATTAGATTTTTTTTTTCTTAAGTTCTCCAGTCTCCATTAGTCTAAACAGTGTACAGTTTGGAACACAAGAAGTTTTAAGAACTGAGAAATAGAAATATACATAACAGTGGAAACTTATCCTCAGGGTCCCAACAAATTAGAGAGCTGCTTTGGGGGTAAAAAGAATAAAAAGGTAGAAGGAAAAAAAATACAGAAAAATTGATTTCAACCCTTGGATACATTTTTAACAAAACAATACATGCTTGTATGAGAAAAACAAACAAGAACCTATTAAATATACTTGCATCGAATAGCAGTAAGACTCTGTGACGCCGTCATCAAATGCAATCGACTGCTTTCATAAATCTCGTTCGTATGTATGAACTGAGAGTTTAAAGTATGCTTCTCTTTCCTTTAACCCGGGTGTCACCACTTTTGTCTTTTTGGGATCCTGTTGGAGGTTTAGATGGTTCGTGTAAATCACCAGCAACATTCTTCTTTCGCCTTGGAGCACCCATGCTCGCAGAGTCAACCAATGGACCTGACCAAGTGTGTATTGGTTCTTTCGAATAAGTGAATGATGTAGTACTGAAGGGGACATCAGGAGGAACAAATGCAGGATCAATGTGATGCGATGCTCCTAAAGGAAAGCCAAGTGCTCCATCTTGGTGTGGTGGGGGGAACTTTTCACTTTTGCTCTTTGCATTTGCATGAGTTATTAGGCGCCTTCTCTGCTTCACAAGGTAACCCAAATTAGTTTAAAATATAAGAAAACTTTAAACAGGTGCTCAACGTCAGTCACAGCTGAACCTAGCATCTGGTGGAGTAGACATCATACTAATATGCCTTTGTATCTGTAAATACTCTAAATCAGATGCTACAAACAGTAAACAGACTAGCAAAGCTACTTTATCAAATAATATTCAGTTGGTAGACTGAAATTTAAGCCTAACTGACAAGGAGCATATGGTAATAGGAAGAACAGAGAGATAATATACTATCTTTCAATGCCAGATCTCAATATGAATAATTGCGCATTCACTGCATATTTAGGTTCCTATATGTACCAATAGAACAACTTGCAACAAACACATTCTGCTTTGAAAGTCCTTGCTCATTTAGTTAGGGGATGCAGGGAACAAAAGCTAACAATAAAAGACAAGAAAAAAACATGTCTAGAGAAAATATACTTTTTGAAGCAAATATGCAAACAAGATAGTGGCCTTCGACAAAAGTGAATTATCACACATACATCAAGATTAGACTGAAGCTCAGCATTTGCTTCCGGAGCAGGAATTGCCCTTGCACGATCGCGTGTCCGAGTCTTCCTTGCACCATCACCTTGGGTTTTACTAGCAGCTCTGAGTCTGCACAATTATACCAGAAAGGTTTTATTATAGTTGAAATATATACATGAGAGATACATGACTCGATGTGCATTTGTCCATGCATGTGTGTGTTCAGGAGCATGACAGAAGTTGAGATAAGTCTGAGCTGCAACAATCATAACAAAATAGCTTAATTGAAATTTTTCAAAGAATACTAATTAACACACCATTAACAGTGTAGTTAAACTCAAATGGAACCAATGTCTACAATAGAATGATGACTACACTTTGAAGCCATGACAGTTCCCACAATCAACTGTATGCTAGAGTTAAGCAAATTGACTAAGGGTGGGCGGCGGTCGGTTGCAACCGGGCAACCGACCGAAACTGTCGGTTAATGTAACCGACGGTTGCAATAGCAACCGTCGGTCGATCCGATCAGCCCACGGCCCTCAGGGGGGACTCCTTCCCCCCCGAACCGACCAAATAATCGTCGGTCATGTTTTTTTTTTTCTCAAGAGGGGGGGAAATACCATAATACCCCTCATTAAACACCCCCCCTCCCCGCCACCCAAAAGGGTAAAGAAAGAATAGCAACTTCTGCTGCTATTATTCCCTTTCCGGTTTCCCCCGACCCCCCCTAATTTCTCCTTCCCCTACTTTCCGCCGCTCCAACTCTCGCTCTCACTAAACCCTAAACCAGCAGCCACTAACAAAGTTGGCTCTCTTCCATTCTTCAACTGGTGCTTCTCAGTCAAGATTACTGCCACTGCAAGGGAAACCATAGTTTTTATTTTTTTGTTAGTTATTTTGTCAATGTGTCATTGTGTTTGGCTGTTTGCTGGCCATGAATTGTTAAGCATAAAACTCTCTCAAGAATTAGCCCAACGGAATTAATGTCATCTGCTGCCCATGAATTGTTAATCATTTGCTGCTTATGGATCCTTAATCATTATTAGCCCATGGATTCTTCACAGCCCAAGTTAACTCTATGGATCTTTTCCAGCCCACGTCAACCTTCACAGCCCAAGTCAATTCCATGGAATCTTCACAGCCCAAGCCCGAATCAAACTAAGCCCACAGTCTATAAAAACCGCCCCGAAACCGACCGAACCGACCACCTTAAAAACCGACCGAAACCGATTTGGGGGGGGGGGGCGGTTCGGTTAGTTAAAATGGCTGAAATTTTTGATCAGTTTTCGGAATAACCGAACCGAAACAGACCAAAGCCAACTTTGCACACTCCTAAAATTGACATTGAATAAAATTCAAATCCATTGCACATTTTCACACTAGAGTATCTAACTGGCCAGCAAAATTCAAAATTCCTCGGGGTCATAACAAGCTTTATCATCTACATATAGAGACGAATTATTTAACACATTCCCGAATAAGCAAATAAGATCCAGAACGACCTGAATCTGTGTATTGGTGCATGCAAACCACATTAGTTTACATCCTTCTCCCTATCTTTATCTCTATGAACACGTGTGTAGGATGTGGGGTTTCCAACAGAGCATGTGCTTAAGGGTCTGTAATGTTCTTATGCATATTGCATACACATGAATATACCACCCTTCGGTCAAGAAAATCCATCAAATTGAAAGAATTTTCCAAGCTTAATCAGCTACAAAAGTTTGTAAAACAGCAAGTGACTGAAGACAATAAAGAGCAAAAGTAGAAGAATTGACCTCCGAGCTTCATCATCCCGTCGTTTTGCATCCATCTCTTTACTGGGCGGGTATTTTGGAAGGCTAGAAGGTTCACAAGCACAAGGTTCTGTTGTGAAGAACTGCACAAGAAGAGTAAAAGGGTGAAAAAGACACTTTTCGAAAGGGTACCTTGACAATAAACCAACTTTAGAAATAAAGTCAAAAGATGCCAAGAACAGCAGGAACTTGAGGAGGTGTTCACGGAAATCGAAGAACTCACTTCACTTCTTAATGCAGCAGTGGCAGTCAGACGTTCTGCTGGATCAATTGCCAGTAGAGTGTCAATGAGGGGCAGCGATGATGGTGGGAAATCTTTAAATGTCTCTTTTATGCATCTTTTATAAGGCTCTCGAGGTTTAAATAAGGTTGCATTAGGCAACTTTGATTTTTTCCAGTATTCATCTGATGGTGAACCACATAACTTGTATATTTTATGTAGTTGCTCTACCTAATTGATCAAAAAAAAAAAGAGAAATAGTTAGTGGCAATGAAGTGGTTGTACAACTACCTAGAACTTCACCTATTCATGTTCAATATGCAATGAGCAGCAACAAGAGAAGATCATAGCTTTTCAAGTTATGATACTATCATTTATTAGTTGCAACATGTCATCCTCCAATCTTTATACATTAAACATAGAACATAGCAATTTTTCAAGAAATTAACTTAAATCAACTAGTAGAAAGAAAATAACTTCCTAAATGAGCAGTGATGCCAAAATATCTTCCACCTAAAAATATTGCGTTGCACAGCCATATGGACAATAATTCAAAGCATCTTAAACTGAATAAACAACGAATGAAGCAAAAATCTACCTCCGTTCTACCAGGCATAATAGGCTTCCCAGCCAAGAGCTCAGCTAAAATGCATCCTGCACTCCAAAGGTCCACACCAACACCATAATCGGTAGCCCCAAGAAGAAGCTCAGGGGCTCGATACCAAAGAGTAACCACCCGACTAGTCATGGGATGCTTGCGGTTAGGATCAAAGAACGTAGCCAGTCCGAAATCAGCAATCTTAAGTACTCCTCCATCATCAATAAGAAGATTGGACCCCTTAATATCACGGTGAAGCACTCCACGGTTGTGACAGTGCTCGAGACCAGAAAGTAATTGATACATGTAACATTTAACCTACAATGTTAACATACAATTTAAGCATACTTCTAGAGTCACTTCCATGCCAAGGATGTATACCATGGATTTTACTATAATTAAATCACAAGAAAAGTTAGGGCTAACCTGTGGCTCTGTAAACTTTACTATTGGACTTGCTGCAAGACCAGCCAAATCATGCTCCATGTACTGAAATACCAAATACAAACTACAGGACATCCTTGAAGTAACTAAACCTTCCAATTTTACAACATTGGGATGGTCCAACCTCCGCAGTATGAGAATCTCTCTAGCCATGAATTTCACACTTTCAGGTTCCAGATTATCGAACCGAACCTTCTTTAGGGCAACAATTTTACCTGTTACCATATCTTTAGCTTTGTACACATTGCTATATGTTCCAGAGCCAATCTACCATCAGTAAGGAAAGGTAAGTATCTGATTCAAAATACCAACTTCACAAATATCAATAGATGAAGAAAAAGACCGAGAACTACACTGCATCCCCGATGATGTAACAAAAGGTAATCACTTCCATTATTTAAAGATAAAATTGACCATCCTTATGCCATAGTAAAACAAAAGAACACAACTAAAATGGCACAACCAATTAAATTCAGTGTCATTTCAGAACAAAAAATAATAGTGATATCATCTTTAAATAAGGATCAATAAAAGAAACCACAAATACTAAACATAAACAAAAATGCCCACCTTATCAATCTTCTCAAATGTGTCAGCCCTCCGTGGAATCCACCCATTTAGCGCCTCCCCACAGGCATCCGACAGCCATGAAGGCCATCCAGCTGCCACCTGCTCTCCACACAAATGCTTAGGTAGGTTACTCAACCTGGGGTTTGGCTTTGACTTTCTCCTTTCCCCTCTTTGTTTTCTTTCCCCATCGGCTTTTTCTTCCTTTCTGGTACCCTCATTTTCAACCTCTACAACACTAGCATCAGTTTTTGAAACTGTAACATTTTCTGCTTTCTTATTGGATTCAAAGTTAGCATTTTTACTCTCCCTAGACTCTGAAACAATCCCTGAAGATACTTCTCTTCCCAAAACACACCCCATTTCTTAAATCTAAACCTCATTTCCCAACATATTCTAATCTGGGTCTTGCTCTGAATCAACAACTAATCAATAAATGATTAACTACCCACAAATCAAGCAACTTTAACAAGCATGATCAAGCTGATAAATCTGCACACAAAAAAACACTGAAACAAAAAAAGTTGACTATTACATTAAATTACCAAAAACCCAACTTAAATAACAATCTAAACTCTAAGATAAGCTAAAATTCACTGTGCAAAAAAATCATAAAACCCTACCCTTTTGACTGCTACGATTCGGGAGCTTCCAAGATTCAGCAAGAAATGAAACCCAAAAAAAAATGATCTTGGAGCTAAGTTAAAGACTGAAATTTGAGACGTCTTAAGAAGAAACTTGGGGAAGTCAAATCAAAAATGATCTGAAAGTAGGAAGAAAGAAACAAAGAGAGATAAAGAAAGAGTTTTTAGATAGAGAAAGTGGGGAAGTTAAATAAAAGGCATTGTTTTTAATGAGTTTGGAAGTGTAGTTCTGTTTTGTGTTCTGTAAGAGAGAGAGAAAGAGCAGAAATTGATACTTACTTTGGTTGAATCTGAAGAAGAGAGAGAGAGAGAGAGAGAGAGAGAAGATAGAAGAGAGATTTCTTCAAGTGTTTGTATTGGTAAAGGGTTTTTGGCCTCTCTGTTCTGCTCTTTGGTGCCTTGGACTTTTCTCTTTTTTGTATTTTTAATTTTTTTTCCTCTTCCTTTAAGGAAAAAAAAGAAAAAAAATCTGAAAATAACAAATCAAATGAGAGCAAAGTTCAGATCTATTTGCTCTCAGTTCCTACTAGTGTCATTCTTACATTCCTTTTACCCAAAGTCAAACCTCCCAATACCTCTCTCTAATTCCTTTCCATTCCCCCACTAATTAGAATCAAAGAGTTTATTCCATCAAAAGGAATAAATAAAAGATAAAACAAAATAAAAATCTATCCTTTTCCTATCTATATTTTTAGATATAAAAAAATGGAAATTTTTTATGGGATTATAGATTAATTCTTAGTTGTTGGGTAAAAAGAAAAAGAATAAGGTTCTTAGTAGTTGGTATATATGAATACACCAACTTGAATATTATTCAAGTATTTTGGACAAGTTGGTGAGTATTTCATTGGATTTCCCATTATAGTGTTGAAGATAAATTGAGAAGAATCTAAGGTGAAAAATATGGGCTTTGATAAAGATAATAATGGGTATTTTTTAATCGAGTACCTATAAATATTCAATCCGATTATATAAAATATGAGTATCTCAATATTCGAGTTTGAAATGAAATTTGAATAATAAATTTAGGTTGAGAAGGCAGACAGGTTTAGTGGTATGGTTGCTTGAGAGAAGATGAAAAATTATTGTGTTGGGTTGCTGTCAAAGTTGGAGTTTCACCAAAGTAATTCCTCTTTTCTAAGTCCTTAGTTCCTGGTTAAAAGCAGCCATTAGTTTACACCCTAAGTCAATTTTGTTCCCTTTTTTAATCCCAAGATTTTTTTTTCTTTTTTTTTTTTAGGTTTCTTCTGTCTTAGATATTGGCTTGGCCCACATTTGCCAAGGAGCCAAAAAATGATGAAAGAAGTGCCCCTATTAACATCTAGAAAAAGATGGAAATCCACCAAGGTTGCTTTAAAAAGAGAGAAAGATACTAGTATAATTCATGTACCCAAAAAGCTTGTATTATTAATTGTTAGTAGTTTGTTTTTTTGGTGAATTTCAAGACAAATATTTAAGATGTTAATACATATTTTATAATTGGGTATCTTACATTATTTAACTCAATCATGTAAATTAAAATATTTTATAATTGAGTTTAAATAATAAAATTATTGTCCATTATGGATTTGAGTAATAGTTTTAAAGTATTTACTATTACAATAATTTTTAATATTAAATTATAATTATATATATTATTTTTGTTTAGTTTGAATATTCAAGATATTCAAAATAAAATCAATTGGTTACACCTTTGATTTAACGTGATATCCAAATAAAAACTACCTTTATTTATTGATTCGTCTATAAATTTTTTTTTCATTGATTCATATCACGTAATAAATATATAACAATAAAAAAAAATTTCATATCTATAAAATTAAGAATATCATAAGTATATAAATAAAGTAAAAATCTCTTCATTTATAATTTATTAATTTGAGATTAAATAATCATCTTAAAAATTTAACAATTTTCTTTTCGAATTATTAAAAAACTTGAACTAAAAGTACCCATCAATCCCTACAACATAAATTTTTTATTTTTTATTTTATAAAGCTATATCTATGAATTAGTGACTTATTCTTTTAATGCAAGTCCTTAATTTTCTTGAGTAAATACTTCCAAAAAAAAGGAAAGGAATAAAGGTTGAAGCAGAGGATGGAGAACAAAAAGAGAGACAAGCCCTCTTTCTTTGTATAAATATATTATGACCTGAATTTTTATTTTTTATTAAGGGTTGGATTTAGCACTTTTACTTTATTTTTCCTCCCTCTTCTACAGAAGAAGATAATTAAAATAAAATAAAGGCAAAAAGTGGTTGATGCAAGTGGGAAGAACAAAATCAGAACAACAATCAGAATGTTAACTTGATGGTATTAATTCTTTGTTTAATTAAGGCAGGATCCTCTTTTAAGTTTGAGTCAAAATCCAACAAGAACAAGATATTCACCTAATTTAACAGACAAATCCAATTGAGAACAGTCATGTCTTTGTCTCTTAACTACAAATACAATGATTTCTGCACTTGAAGGATTAGTTATACACACACCCATTTTTCTTAATATTCAATTCAAAGATTGCTCCCCTGATTAACCAAACTCATTCATTTCCTTCCACTACCATCTTTTTGTTCATTCTTTGTCAGATGGTTTGTTTCAACCAATTTTCAAAACCTGACAGCTTCTTAGCTTTCTTCTTCTTCTTCTGCTTCCTTGGCCTTATATGGAAGGATTTGAATCAAACTTTTTATGTCCTTTGGGACAATTTCTTGTTCACCCATGATAAGCAGTGGGATATGCTTTTTGCCTGTGGAAAGAATCTTGCTGAAGCAGTACATGTTTCCAAATGAAATGCAAACCTTTTCAGCAGTCATCAATCTCCTACTTCCAGCACCCTTCTTTTGACTCTTGTCGTAGATTTTCCACCTTGGGTTTGCCTTTAGCAGAGCAGACCCCCAGCAGAATGTCTCAATTCCTTTTTCAAGAATCAAGACCCCTTGATCATGTTCAAAGCTAAAACTAGTTATAACTAATTAACAGAAAGTGAAAAGTAAATCCGGGTTTTATTCTATTGTGCCACAGAGTTATCCCTCAAGCTTTGGTGCTGCCAAAGAAACCATAGATGCTTGGTAGATGAGCATGTAAATAGGAATCCCACGCTTCTCCTTAAGAGCTCTGAAATGGGCATTTCCTGCTCCAAGAATCTCAACATTACTACCAGGCTTTGCTGCTACCGTTTGGCAACGAGGCAAGCACCAACTAGCTTCCTCTCTGAGGCATAATTCAGTGCAATAATAGTCATCTGATTATGGTTTCTGCATAGAGACAGAATCCCATGCACCACAGTGGCCCTTCATCAGGTCAAGATCACTAACTTCAATCCCCATTATGATATTTGTGAAAAGTTGAAAACAATATAATTAAAACAAGAGGAAGAAGAAAAGTAATAAGTATTACCATCATTGTTGTTTTCACACGAGAGAATATTGCTATTGTACACAGCATTTTATTATCTATAAGTGCTTTTGTTAACTTATTGTACATAAAATATTTCATTTCTACACAACTCCTAGGCAAATATGCTATTCCATAGCAAGAGGAGATGAACATAGCAACCGTTTTATTCCATGCTTCAATAGAGCTGGCTACATTTTCCTTCTTTATTTAATCATATGCTAATTGAAGGCTATTGATTACCATTTCCATATCAATGCAAAAAGATAATAACCTTACATTAACAATAAAGTTGTGATATTTCCTTGCAATTGCATCCATAAGGAAGTTAAAAATACGTCAAAATTAGGTTTGAAGAACACTTCCAGATAATTAACAACTCAGCAAAATACCACATTTTACAAGCAGAAGTACCTAAAGCCTATATTACCCAAAACTTGTTTGGCAGCAAATCACCACAAACTTTCTTGATTTTTCTCAATCCTCACTTTTCTTCTTCTTCTTTTTCTCTTTCTTGATCTGCACTTCAGATTCTTCTTCTCCTTGTTCTGCATGCTTTCTCTTCTTCTTTTTCTTCTCTCCTACTTCAACATTCTCCCCATCAACCTCAGCCTGATGTTTCTTCTTTTTCTTCTTTTCCTTTTCCTTTGGTGCAGGCTCTTCGCCTTCTGGATGATTTCCATTAGCTGGCAAATCTGCCTCCTGATCAGCTTTCTTCTTCTTTTTCTTCTTCTCTTTCTTTTCTTCAGTGGCAGGTGCCTCTTCTGCTTCCTCTGCCTGAGAAGGTTCTGCCTCAACGTTTTTCTTCTTCTTTGGGACTGTATCTTGCTCATCAGGAGTTGTTTGCCCAAGAAGAGAATCTGCTGCAGGATTGTAAGTCTGTATACAGGAAATGTGTCAGTGACCACCTAAAGGAAAAAAAACACTAAATGCTACAAATGATGGATTCAGATACAGAGACCTTAACAGGAGTTATCAACCCAGCTCCCTTCCTCCGATCCTTGTCATAGACTTCTATCTTAGGCTTGCCTTTAGCTGACCCAGCAGATCGTCCCAATTCTTTGCCTTCAAGAGTCCTTAATCTTGCTTCAAGCTACAAAATATAGCGTGTAAGAAATACCTTACATTTTTCTTTGGAAGGAGGGAGAAAGTAACAAGTCATCTAGGATTTCACCTTGGCTCGGTTCTCAAGTCCCATAGAGTTATCTTGGTCATCTCCAAGAGCATCACACCGAATTGCCAATGCAGCCTTTGCAGCAAGTGACCTGGAGATTTTCCCCTTGTGCTTTGGCGCTGCCTGACCAACCAAGGATGCATGGTAGATAAGCCCATATTTGGGAGTTGAATGCTTTGTCTTAAGAGCTCTGAAGAGAGCCTTTTCAGCACCAAGAATCTGAACAGTACTTCCAGGTTGCTTTGCAAGATTCATTAAGCTGCCACCATGAGCAATGAGGCGGGCACCAACAAGTTCGCCAACAAGAGCAGTCAAGTTTGGTGCAATAGTGTTCATCCTGCTCTTTAAATAATCATATAGCTGAGCTCTGTATTCAGCAAGTGACAAAACCTGATCACATAGTTCTTTGAGACTCGTAAGATCAAGGTCATTAACTTCAGTTCCCATGGATATGACTGCTGCCTCCTTTAATTCTGTCTCAACCTCTTCCAGTAATATCTGTGAAAATTCAAGCAAGTCAACTATTTCAAAATAAGGAAAAAGATTCTTTCAAGCACTTTACGTCAGGCCTAATAATGAGGGAAATCTGATAGCTCGCAAGCCAATATTAAGCTTCATATTGAAATAACATAACACTTGGTAACCAAGCTTGGGGTATTAGCTTTCTAATTAAGTCAATTGGAACTCTTACCTCTGAGAAATCAAGCTTAGCAGCATTAGCACGGTCACCCATTAACTTAACTGTCTTGGCATAAAGGATATTGTCCTGTACAATCTTAGTAAGCTCGGGAAAATGCCAACCATACCATTCACGAATCCTCATTGCATATGTATTGAGCTCTTTATCAAGATCATCAAGCAAACCAATGGCTTGAACAATCATTGTGTCAACCTAAAAAAACAATATTATACAGTCACAATTGCTCCAGAGAATCACATGTCTTAACACTGAAGAACTTCTTTAAAACAGAACAAATATTAGGTAGCACATGAAATCCACCTTATATTGGCACGGCACCAACCCTTATCAATGCCTCTCTTAGATTGCTTCAAATCCAAATAAGAGATACAATAGGTTTCACAAAGATTAATGCTTTTAAGCACTTTGACATACTTGAAACCAAAAGTATGAATGAGAAATTCTTTTCCGATGAGAGTTCGCATTTTACAGTAACACCACATCTCTTACAATTCAAAGGATTAGCTTTATGAGAATCCTTAACTCATTTACATCTTTTATTCCAAGGATTAGCTTTATGAGAATGCTTAACTCATTTTACATCTTTTATGGCTTTCATCCAATGATCAACAACTGCAATGATCTACTGCCTAGACTGTTAACTAAAATTTTACCTCTCTAAACTTACTCTCCTTTGGAGCCTTGAATCTTATACCAACTTATTTATATATGTATACCATTGGGCATTTTTAACAAAGTCTTCCCAGAAAAACCCTCCCTGTTCCAATGGAAAGAGATAATGCTAAATCAAGTTCACAAGAAATCATTATAACTTAAGTACCTTATCAGCACTGAACTTGAGCTTGAATCTAGACAGGCTATGAGACAACCCCAAACTCATTGGAGCCAAATCTTGAGCAGCTAGACCAGATATGAGTTCTGTCAACTGACTTCTCACACCTCTCATCAACTCCATAACAGCATTATTGTGAACACATTCAATTTTCTGCAGACAAGTAGTTACTTCTACTTAAATAAGATTCAAATGAATTAAAAAGAAGAATATCACCATAGAATCTACATATGAAGACTATCAACGAACCAGTTTTTCCTTAATTGCATTTCCAAGCTTTGAATCAGCCACTGCTACTGTCTCACCATCGCAATGAGCTCGCAAGAATTTGCGGAGACCTTTGCTGGGTGTGCTTTCAAGTAGTTTGGTTGCTGCTTCCAAAGCTTCTGCTGTGTTTTCAAACTTAGAAAAGGCTTTCAATGACACAACCTAATAATATTTCAAAAAATCAATCAGCTCCGTAGTTAAAAGAAATCCAAAAGGCATAATACTAACATGAAGGACAACAAATGTGTTCAAAACCCTAAAACGGTAATAACCTTTCTTGCAGAATCAGCAGCCAAGAATTCCTTGGACAAGTCCTACAACAACAAAACCACAAATTTCAATCCAAACTTGGAACGGGAAATTTCCATAAACTAAAACATAAAGCCACTGACTTCATTCAATCACGGTATTTTATCACAGTTCATAAATACATAAAAAGGGGGGCTTCCTCTTAATGCTCAAAAGATTTGAAGATAAAACTACCTCAACTTTATTTAGCTTCCCTTCATCCAACACTTTAAAAAGGGCAAAGCCCGCAGGTGTCTCAAATAAGACAAGCATTTCTCAATCTTCCCAAAAAATAAACAGACCTGAAACGTCATCACCATAAAATTCCTGTTAACAACATAATCAAACTTCAAACAACTAAAGTCATTTAGAAGCCCAAAAAATGATCATAAAACTACTACTTTTCAAATACCCAGTTCATAAAAATACCTAATTAATTTATAATCACGAAAAACAAAAACTGCTAAAGACGAATATTTATACGTTTCTAAAGAAACCCATTAGAGTAGGAGTTAAGAGTAAACAAAGCCCAGAATCCAAATTAGCAACCCCAAGAAAATAGCGAACCAAGATCACATAAACGAGCTAATGAACAGTGAATAACAATGGAAACTTGTTAAAGAAAAAAACCCTAGTTTTCTTTTACCTAAGCTCTGTTTGGCTCTGCTGCGTTGTCGGAAGAGAAAGAGAGAGAGAGAGAGCGGTAGAAGGGGTTTAGGGTTTTAAGCCACCGTTTATATTGCAGTGTTTTTTCATAAGGGTACTTTCGTAATTATGTTAAAGTTTTTGTGCAGTAGGGTTTTTCTGTTCTTTTCTTTTTCTTCTTTGTTTGGCATTTTTTGGGGCTTTTTGCACCGTCAATTCCTGAGGCCCACTGGTATAATTCAGCAGAATAGAGGGTGGTGATGATGTCATAAACTTTTATTAAATCTAATCATAGCCGTCCATAAGAGTAGACTTAAAAAATGAAAATATAATTTAATTTCAACATAATACTTTAAAAAAATTGTTAATCTATTCAAGAAATTTTAAGTAAATTTTCATTCTTTTATATACATTCAATCAAGTCAATCGATTTAGTTAGTCAAAGTATTATTTATTATTTTTATTATATGATGTTAATATAACATATTAATATATCATAAAAAAATAATACCTAATATAAAACACGACATTAACATCTCGTTAATATTGCCTCGGCTACCAGATCAAGTTTCTTTTAGGGATAAAAAATGATGATTTAATTATATATACAGTCAAGTATTAGAAACAATCTTTAACTAAGCTTAAAAAATATGAATTTCAGTTTTATACATATTTTAAAAAGCTACTTTATTTATTCTGACTACTTATAACAAAAGCATAAAACAGCTCTCCAGGGCTGTGATGATTTCCATAGTAAACAAAAAATAAAGGAAGTCATAGCAAAAACTAGATTGCATCCTGTGGTATGTATGGACTATGCTCCATCTACATATTAAGCTTACTAAGTTCTGAAGTTGCTGTTGACACATCCTCAGATACTGTATCTTTCTTCTCTTTGTTGGGTAACATACCCTCCTGGTCAAAGCTTGGTTTTTCTCTTGGTGGTGGAGCTGAACAGACTGGTACAACCGATCTTATTCTAACAGGCGGTGCCATGGAACTGGGATGCATATCCCCAAGGTTCATTCTTTCAAACCTGGGTCTGGTTGAAAATGGTGGAGCTCCGGTTCTCATTCTTGGAGGGACAGGCACCTGAGTTGCCGGCCTTTGTGTGTTTGGTCTCACGGAAGAAACTGGGTTCACTGTTCTGATCATCATAGGAGCTGTTGCAGACGATGGTGGTCTAGAATTTCTATAATACTCTGCTTTTGGAGGATACTGTGGTCTAAGATGAGAAGACTCAAAAGCATGTGGATTTTGTAACTGGTAGTCGACAGGCTGGGAACCAGCATCCAACTTCCTATGAACATTTTCACCTTTATTTTCTAACTCAACATTCTTCTTTTTGTGATCTTCTTGGTTTGATTCCTTGATACCCGTTTCTACATTGGTTTGACCGGGAACAGGGGGATCCATAACTAGAGGCGCAGAGTACTTGGATGGTTCTTCTTTTATCTCCTCGTGTATCTCTTGAATAGTCACCGTAGACTTACCCATCATTGGTTGAGAAGCCGATTGATTAGAGAAGGAAAGAGAAGGGCCTGATGTAGCAATTGCGAGCCTGGGAGCCGTTATGATTGGTTCTTGGTCCCTAGCTCGAAATGATAGACAGTGATCTGGGTGTAAAATAGACTGTACATAAGGAAGAATCTGAGGACCAGGTGGAGGAACCGGAGAAACGGGAAATGTAAACAGGTGGTTTTGCAGCTGCAATAATTGTTCTTGCTGCCATATTTGGTATATGGCCATTTCAGGGGAAAAACTAAGGTAAGGCCAACTTTGACCCTGCATACCAAATAAGCTTGGGGTTGGAGGAGTTAGGTCCCTACATACAGGAATTGATCTCTGTTTTTCATGCTGACAATCATTTAGCACAGAGTGCCTTGATTTTGATGGCCGTAAAGATGAAAGGAAACGAGCAATGACAACTTGCTCTTGTTCTTCTTTTCCTTTAAACTCCAATGAAGGTGATGAAGACGACGATGAACCATGCTGAGACACTGCAGGCATGATACTTAAACATATTAGAACATTCACTCTAAAGTTATGTTGAAGTAAGGAAGCTGTGGTACATGGAAAACATGCAGAAAAAAATATACAGGAAGATTAACTGATTAAGGAAAACTTTCAAGACGGGAGAGAAATTGAATTAGTAAAATGTCAAATAACAACTAATCATAAAACGAATTTTTTAAGCTTTGATCAAAATCTTTTGTAGTGAAGGAATATAAAGAAACATATATCTAAAGAAATAGCAACTGAGTGTCACAGTATAATGAACTAACTTGTTTTATGACAGTCTAAGATTGTATGATTTTATTCATTGTCTAACCCCAAAACATCCCCCCTTATGGGAGGAATAAACCATGCACTTGGTTGATTCTAAATGAAGTAAAGCCTTTGAAAAGGAAAACAGGAATCATACATTTTCTCAGCGCTGACCATGCAGCCATTGCTGCATTCTTCTGTGCTTGTTTCTTGGTCCTAGCTGGTTCCCCTGTAAAGCTCATCCCTCCAAGCTCAACTGTGCATGAAAAAACAGGAACATGGCCTGGTCCAGATCGAACAGTTGTGTAGAGTGGAAGATTTAAGCCAGCCCTATGAGCAGTCTCTTGAAGCAAATTCTTATAGACACCAGTTTCATCCTGTGCAGTAGACACAAACTCAAAAGAATTAATCTTATATTTACTAGAACAAACTTATGGTGTGAAGAGCAATACAAGGACACAAATTAAGTTGCTGCAGAGTCTAGCTCAAAGAGAGAGGAGCAAAAACACTTAATCATCAAGATTAATTTTACTAGCATCCCCACTGTGTATATGGAACTGAAATTGGTAATGTTAACAGATTCAAAACTTCCTACAAATAGCTAGGGAATGCTAAATAAGTTGCCAAAAACTGAACCCAGAAAACATCATGTTAAAAGGAAAGTATTAAATGCGATAAATATGCTATACAAGCATGCAAAATTTGAACTAAAAGGTGTTTTGAACCTTAGATACCAAGACAAAATGCATGGATGCAACAATAATCTTCCAACTGAGGACTGCCAAATCTCATTGATTTCAGGGATACACCATATGACTACCTCAACTTCCAAAATTAAACCCTATACTGCTACCATTTTCCAATGTTGAAAACACATTAAGTGATTGCTTTCTCAAATCGAAGTTTAAGATATGGTATTGGCATTTCTAAGGTTGACAATAAGTTACCAAAGACAAAAGGGTTGATGATAGAGAGAAAAAATGGCAACACAGAGAAGGTGTTCTTCATGGATCACAATCAAACCCAGAATTACTTAAAACAAGAGTAAGGTTTAGTAGATAAGGTCAGTTAGCTGCTTCATTACTTAGTAGAAGATGAATCAATTGAAGAGTTAGATCTTCAATGAGAATGCCGTATGGTATGGATCAGAAATATCATCCATTAAAGGAACCAAAAATTACCGTTTTGTCTTTGACAACAATAAAAGCCAGTACCTAAGACTAGGAAAGCACATGAGGATAAAATGATTTGCCGAAGAATAGCATCTATGTAACTATACTTGGAAAGAGGATAAAACTTCAATTTAATGCTTACCAAAACTCTTGCAGCCAATGCTTTGGAAGGGCCTCTGTTGGCAAGTGTACTTAGAGCTACTTCAGCTGCAGCATGTTCCGCTTGTCTCAAAGTAGAGCAAAAGGTAGGGCTTTCAAAAGTCTCTCCATTAAAGTTGACAGTGGCTTTAAACCGAGGTGCATGATCAGGTCCTTCCCGGATGCATGAATACGATGGCAGATTAAAGCAACTTCTTTGAGCCAACTCTTGCAATTGGTTCTTGTACATACCTACAAACAAGACATTGCATTTGTTAACAGATATAATCTCTGAAAACCAAACTGAAATTTTCCACCCCAACATTAAATCAATTCTTCGACTTCTCCCATCACCTTATGAAACCATTTTCCAATCTTTCATCTTAAACATTTAGCAACAAAGAAAATGTAGTGGGAAGATTAAAAAAAAAAAACTAAAAATGCAAGGTTTCAATCAAATTCTCAAGAGTCCCTCTCAAACGATATAGAAAAAGATAAACCAGGCATTAATTAAAACAGCAAACAATCTAACACCTACAGACCAAATTCCACATTCTACTATCTAACTGCACAATCCATATAACAAGATCATAGGACTCATAAGAAACCTAAAACCTCCATTGGGTAGCTAAAAAACTGTTCAAAAGAGGTTCTCGTTACTATAGTTCAAAAAATACCAAACCCCAAAAAAACATTACAATTTCCTTCCTTTTCACACATTTTCTAACCAACCAAACAGAACCAAAGTTTCAACAAAATCCACCAAAAAACAATCAAAAAACGGACCTTGATCACATGATCCAAGTATCCAAATACATAAGCAAAACAAATACAACAATTCAAAGCAAAGAAAAAAAAACAAATTTTTAAACATAAATCGATCTGGGTATAATCCAAAACTTAAAAAGGAAAACATTAAGAAAGATAAGCTCAACTGACCTTCTGGGTATCTAGGCTTTCTGGGTATTTCCTTATAGCCGAGTACTTCAAAATTCTCGAGAAAATGATGGGAAAAATCTCTGGGTTTTAGTCAGAAAGTAATGCCACTAGCAAAGTAAGTAGCATTTCTTCGAGCACTAGTTTAAAAAAACAGAAAAATTCACTCCATTCCAATATATAAAACAAAGTATTTCTTTATTTTTTTGGTTGAAATTTTCGTTTCTCTCTCTGTCTACAGTTCTTAGACAGTAATGATGATGACAAAAAAACAATGCAAACTTTGTTGGGTTTTAGAGTACATGCTCTGTTAATACTTTTTCTTGTATGTAAACAAATAAAGTAGAGCACTTTTTTCCACTTGGAAATTGAAATTAATATTAGTACTAATTGAAAAATGTCGGTTCGGTGGCAAAAGGTGTTTATCTTTTAAGGAGATAAATCGAGTACAAACAGCTTAAACTCGATTTTATTTCTATTTATACTTGCGAAGGTAATGTATTGATATAATATTTGAAAAAAAAATTGTTGAATTATTTTTAAAAAATTAAAATAAATTATTATTATTATTATTTACTTAAATTTTTATATTTTATTTTTAATTAAATAAATTTTCTTATTAATAATTAATTAATTAAAATATTATTTATATCATTTTATGTTATATAATACTGAAATGATATATTGACATAATATAATAGATAACGACGTAAGAAATCATCGTACATTAATACTATTTGAGTATAAAATGATAAATAATATTTTAATTAATATAAATTAGTTAAATATTAACCTATTTTGAGTGAAAATTAAAATATAAAAACTTAATTGAATATAATAAAAAAATTTAAATTTTTTTAATTTAACATTATATTATTTTTATTTCTCAATTTTCTTTAAAATAATTTTATATGTAAATAAAAAGATAATATTGTTTTTAATGATAAAATTCGTTAACAGTTTAAATCGTTGGAAAGGAGCAAGGTAAACTTTTTAAATGAATAGTACAAAATTTAAACCTTTGTTCCTCATTGGGCTTTTGCTAAGCATCAAGCATTAGCTGATAAAACAAATTTTATGGTGTTTTCTTTTGATTTTACTTTCCCTAGTAAAGAGAGAAGTTTAGTAGTAAGTAGTAACCTATGGGGAAGAAGGGAGGATATACCTTTGTCCAATTCCTATTTTTAGTAAGTGTAAAAATCCTTTCTTAATTTGGTAATGTATAAATCTATAAACATTATATGTGAAAAGACAACAATTTAGAGGAAAGGTTGCAAGCCCAAGGCCAATGGGGATATTATGTTTCCTTCTTTGGCCTCCTCGTCTTTGATTGAAACGCTTTGTGTTATAGTTTACTTCAATTTGTATTGTCTTCTTTGTCGTTTTGATCTATTGGCTTTCACGAGTTTATCTTACAAAAAATTTCTCACATGTTGAATATAATCTGAATACTTAAATTCCTAGTCGTACTCTATTATACAACCGATGTAAAATTCACGACTCCTCTTTAAGAGCGTGACATTCTCTAATATTTTAAAACCGATTCTGATACCAAATGTCACGATTCACACTAACCAATTCTATACTAAGAAATTGTCTCTATACTAAGAAAAGAGTTTGAGGGGAGATGGGGAGAACAACTTGAAAAGAACTTCATCACTCGTACTCCTTTCTGTTTCACCAATAATCATTACAAGAACATTTTCCATCAACAAAGTGATGGAAACGGTTTGCATCTCTTACAATAATCTCCCGCTTCACTACTTTTGATATGTATTTAGTCGCGATATGGCAATCAATGCATACACGGAGATTCTTAGTGATCCTAATCAAGCTTCCTGCTGGTGTGCTTAAAAGGCCAAAAGCAATAGCTAACCTCTCACTGTGCCTCCACAGCAATCTGATCTTCATTGGCTCATCTACATCACGAAGAACACAGCTAGTATCAGGCACGTAGCCTGAAGCTTCGAGTTCTAATCTTAAATTCTCCAAAATCTGACTGATTTCCACCCGATTTGGATGCGATTCATCTCCGGCAAAAAATGTATGAACCTGCTTTCCTACTTCAATCAGGCTGTAACCCGGTGTCTTTTTCAGCCCCCGTTTCTTCATGAGACCTCGAATGTGATCTACTGCATCCCATCTCCTTGCTTCAGCATATATATTTGATAACATAACATAAATTCCAGGGTTTGTTGCATCCAAACTTAATAAATGGTCTGCAGCTTTTATGCCAATGTCAATGTTTTTATGAGTTCTACATCCACTTAGCAATGCTTCAAAAACTGCACCGCTGGACTGAAAAGGCATTTGTTTGATCAATGCCTCAGCTTCTTGAAGACGTCCTGCTCTGCTAAGAAGATCCACATAGCAAGCATAGTGCTTCTCAGTAGGTCTGATGTTATGATCACTTTCCATGCTTACAAACAAACTTCTTCCCTGGTTCACAAGCCCTGAATGACTACAAGCCGATAGAAGTGAGATGAATGTAGTTTGACTTGGTTTGACTCCCTCCTCTAACATTCTGCGAAAGATATCAAGCGCTTTATGTCCCTGGCCATGCATGCCATAGCCTGTTATCATAGAATTCCATAATATAACATCTTTAAAGAAAGACCCATCTCTGAGTACCCTCTCAGCATAGTTTATCTTTCCACACTTGGCATACATATCAATCAAGGCTGTCCTGTTAACTACATCAAAATCATATCCATGCCGAAATAGTTGAGCATGGACACTCCTTCCTTTCTTCAAGGAACCCAAGTGGGCACAAGAGTGGACTAAACCAACTAATGTTATAGAATTGGCAGCAACCCCCTCTTCTTGCATCTGATTAAATAATTTGAGGGCATCTTCAGCTTTCCCATTTTGTGCTAACCCTACAAGCATAGCAGTCCATGTGATCACATTTCTATCTTTCATCCTGTCAAACACAAAAGTTGCCTCCTTTACAGCACCACATTTTGAATACAAATCTACAATTGCAGTAGACAAAATAAGGTTCATGTCAAGGCCTCTTCGAAAAATACAGCCATGGAGAACCTTTCCACTTTCCAAATCAGCTATTTGAGCACAACATTGGAGGAGGCTAATTATGGTTCCAGAATCAAAATCACCACCAGTTATTACTAATTCACGAAACAGATCAAAAGATTTAGACACCAAACAATTTTGAACATACCCCGAGATCATAACATTCCAAGAAACCAAATTTTTTGCAGGAATGCTATCGAAAAGCAAATGAGCACTTTCAATTTCACCCATCTTACTATACATATCAACCAAGGCAGTGAGCACCAAAATATCACTTCCCATTCCCAATCCAAGTACAAATCCATGAACACATTTCCCAAGTTCTAAACTCCTCAACCCTCCACATGCTTGCACCAAACTCACCATAGTTATAGGACTTGGCCTAACCCCTCGAAGAATCATCTCAATAAACAAGCCCAAAGCCTCAAAATAGTAACATCCCTTTACATAACCACTTATCATTGAATTCCAACAAACAACATCTCTATCAACCATCCGGTTAAAAACCCATCTGGCGCCATCAAAATCACCAAACTTCATAAAGAAACTAATCATTGAGCTCCCCAAAAACCTATCACCATCCACCCTTCTATCCACAGCTCTCTGAACTACTTCCTTGCCCTTCTCAAAATCTTCTAATTCCATACAAGCCTTTAAAACATAATTGCATGAATAACTATCAAATTCCAAATGAAGGAAACCCATAAATTCAAACAACTCAACAGTTTCCTTATAACACTGATTTCTCAAATACCCATTAAGCATTGAATTACAAAGAATGGGTTTTGGTTGAGAAATTTGATCAAACACCTTCCTGGCAATCGCCAAACAGCCCAACCCACTGTAACCTTTAACCAAATTTGAGGCCAAAAATTGGTGTCTGGATACAGAATTCGTGATAATCTGGGCATGGATAGACTTAATACAGAAAAGGGTATTTGGGAATTCTTGTAAAAGTAACAAGAATTTGTTAAAACAGGGAAAGGTTTGATTAAAGTTGGCATTTTTGATAGTTGAAAAAGAGTGTAAAGATAGGAACTTGAAGGATATTTTGGGAAAAAAATGGTGGGTATGAAGATAAGGAGAAGGCATAAAGATGAGAAGAGAGTGGAGTTTGAGTTAAAGTGCCCTGTTGAAGGTAAAGCCATAAGCTACTTTGAGATCTAAGTAAAAGAGGCGGGAGTTTCATATTCTCGTGGCTCAAACTTCCATAATGGCCTATTTTCTAATTAATTACTACTTTTTGAAATAAGGGTATTTTTTTATTAGGCATAAAATATCCCTATTTAAAATATATGTAGATGCATAAATTTTATAAAAAAAATTTCATGTAGTCAAATTAATAGTATTTTATGCCAATTAATTTTACTATGTATGAATGATTATGATCGGATAATTATGATACGAAAATTTGATCTTAATTATACATGAATGTAAAGAAAAAGGAGGAATTACAAAAAGGATTAATGGCTAAAGAGAAAATATGTTCATTTCAGTAGCTTAACAGGAAAGCTTATTGTAGTACAAAAGAGGCCATCCTTTAACACAACTCCAATATAAATTGGTGAACAAACAGGGCATGAAACTGACACAGGTGGATTAACAACCATAGTTGATTGCCCAAGGAAACACTTAGATGCAAGGCGTAAGCCTACTTTTAACAATATAATAATGCATCTGCAACAGTTGCATATGCTTTCACACTGTCGTGCCACCATATTTTCTTGCAGCTTCTCTGCTGTCAATGGTTGTGGCGTAATTCACCGTCGGACGAGCTGCTGGTAAATTCGCGTTGCCATATCTCCTTGCAGCTTCCCTGCTGTCAATGGTTTCAGAGTAGGTAGCTCTCTTTGGCCTAGCTGAGACGCTGGGTATTGTATACCTGGAAGGTGGAGGAGCAGTAATACCTGAAGAAGGTTTGGCAGCTTCCATTAAGCACGCCACAGTTGTGTTGATGTCACTTGTTGGTTCGCTAAGGCGAGCTCCTTTTGGTGTAGACCATGCCTCAGGACTTGGCTTAGTCCGTACACCGCCATTGTTCCCATTTGGCTCCGGAGAGTACTTATTGTTTTTGTAAGGGCCACTGATCGTCCTATCATCTCGTATGACAGTGCCGCTTGGCTTCTGCCACTCCTTGTTGCTCAAGTCATCACTTTGATCACCATAACCAGTATTGACAGGGTAGGAGTTGGGTGTCTGGCGCCAATACGTAGCACTCAGATTGCCAAACTCGTTTGGTCGGCTAGCTTCAGTTTGAACTTTGGTTATGAACTCCTCAACTTGTTGCGGGCTCTCATGCTCGTGAACTGGACTCGAAGGCCTATTCCATTTCTCTTCGATATGATAGCGAACCGGACTGGAAGGCCTCCGCCATTTCTCCGGACTTGGGAGCCTATTCCATTTCTCTTCGACATGATAGCGAACCGGACTGGAAGGCCTCCGCCATTTCTCAGGACTTGAGGGCCTGTTCCACTTACCCTCACCGTCACCATAGTCCCTCACAACCTCAAATGTTACAGGAGTGCTGCTTTGTCTGTATGACCCGGTGACCAAAGGTACATGCTCAACAATCTCGGTTTTCGTAACATAGCACTGGGTGTTACCGTCGGGAGTGTAAGAGATGATCGGCTTCCTCCTTCCTTCAGCATCAATGATCACCGGCTGGCACGCATGATCAGAGGTATAGCTTGGTTTGCTCCACCCGTCTGTTCGCAGAGGGACGCCAGTGCTGTAGGTTGTGTACCCGCCCCTATACGAATAACCATAGCCTGCCATTGCCTCGAGTTAAAAGGTTGGAAATCCTGTGTCTTTCTTTCGAAGGATCTCTTGGCGTTTTCCCTCACTTACCTAAAAGATGTTTGAAGCTCTCCTTATATAGAAAAAAATTTGTTCTCTTTGGCTATGAAAGATGATATCTTTCGTGTGAGGATCTTACGCCAGCTTTCACCCTGCACTTAGAGATTCCCAAGTTTTCTTCATTGTGAAAACTGCTTACAGGAATCAAATTCTTCTCAATTTTGGATAATGCCTACCATTTGCTGCCCGAAATATGCAATTCTCATGGAATTCTGATAAGAATTGGTCCTTCACTCTGCAGAATATAGTGTCCAAATCTTATGAGAATAATTAAAAATAAAAAGAAGAAGAACAGAGAGAGAATCTCTTTAACTTGATGTGAATGTTTCATTCTCTCTTAGCTAGCAAAGAATAGCAGCAGTCCAATGAGGAAGAATGACAAGACACCAAGAGTATCTGTGAACTGATTGAGAGGGACATGCTACACTCTCACAAATAAAAACTTAACCGCAGGACTAGAATGTCAGGACTGTTGTTTTCATTTAGGCATCACCTTTTTCCAGAACCCGAATCAGAATCCTTCTACAAGACCTTGAGAAAGTGTATGTTTTCCAGGTAAACTACATATTACTTCAGGGACAGGTCTTAAAACAGATTCTTAGCTTGAAAATGGAGAATCTATTTATCCTCTTGTTTTCCCAATTAGAACTGTAATTAATAATGGAGTAATTTTTTTTTTAAATTAATGATATATTCAATCAGAGGAAACCAATAGTTCACCTCTGGAAGGAAGCACATGAACAATTCAGGCCTGTAACTCCCAGCATTAGAGAGTGACAAATCTGAATCATTCCTCACCAACATAAGTTGGTGATCATTAATCTGAATCATAGGCCATTTCAGTCCAACAAAGTCCATCCAATCCAAAAACCTCCTAATCTCTGTAGCCTCACCAACAGAAACGCAGAAACCAGACACAGAATTGCAGGGATTAGCAGTCTCACAATTGTCCAGTTCAAAACACTAAATCATCTCAGAAACGAAAATCATCAAGATAAAAAACACAAGGACATACCAGGCAATTGCTAAATTTCCAATTTTATGATGATTAAGATTGCAAGTACTAATTTCTATGGTAGGCACTGGCAGAAACTGTTCCACTATGATTAGGAAAACAAGATGTGTGTCACATTATCAGCAATGTCCAACAACTGGAATCAATAGGCAAGTTGGGTTTATATTCTGTCACTTCCCTTTCACATCTTTAGATTCCTTCTTCACTCAACTGTTGAAATGGAAATTTAACGAAAAGAAATGTCAATGAAGCAATAATTTGCAACTTGTTTCTTGTCCCAGTCTACAGGGAAGTTGTGCAACTACTTCATGGTGCACTCAGGCTAACTCTGTTGTGGACAATATTTTACATCTGACATAGACAACAACATTTTGATTAACTCTTGCTGCTAAGAGAGCATAATTTTACATGTGTTCTGCTCTTTCTCTCGTTTCTCAATAGTTCCATCTTCCATGCCAATATCTAACCTGCTGTTACTTATGGCATGACACTGTATACTCTTCTCCTTGTCTTCTCGTTTAGATGGGGCTTACTGATGAATTCCAGGTGACAGGGTGAAAAAGAAACTACCATTTCTACAATGAATTTGGATTATAATTTTCCATAGATGTCTTGCTTGGTTTTGCTGGTTTGTTGGTTTGAACTGAGAAGTATATGCATCAAATAAGATGTTTTGGGCAGTTTGATGTTGAATCATGAGAGAATGTAATGTTGATTGCTGTTTGGTAGAGATCTTTTAGGAATAATTTTAAGAATTATTGTATTTTTGTAACTGATTATTAGGGCCTAATATTATGCTTTCTATATTTATGATATCTTCTTGTTTTAGGGTTAACGTGAATACATACATATATATATATAGGCTGCTGTAAATAATTTTTTTATGACAAAGAATAAAAATTTCTCTTGGTTTTCCTCCCAACATGGTATCAAAGCTTCTGCCGACTAAAGAAGCCATATTTTTTATCGCTCAACAGTAAGGGAATCTTGTCTACTATTCTTGACAGCGGCCAGAAGCCTTGCTTGATTGGTGTTTCAAATCATGGTTGATGGGAAGAAAACAACTACTGAAAATAAAGTTAGTTTGATCGGCGAGAATCCCTCATTACAAATCAGTCCCGTAAAGCTAGATGGAACTAATTATCTTGCGTGGTCAAGATTTTATCTATTGTTTATCCAAGCTAAAGGTTTGAAAGGATATGTTACTGGAGATAAACAAAAGCTAAATGTCACCAGTCCCACTTACAACCAGTGGGAATTTGAAAACTCTCTTGTAATTTCATGGCTTATTAATTCCATGCAATCTCAAATTGCCCGAAGTTATCTGTTGCTGAATATTGCATCTAAGATTTGGAATGCAGCTTCTAAAACCTATTCTCATGTGGGCAATGATGCACAGATTTATGAATTGCGAAATAAGGTGCATGAGACAAAAAAAGGTGAGATGACTATTGCTCAATACTTTGTTGAATTAAGTGGTTTATGGCAAGAACTCGACTATTACTAAGATTTTCAAGTAGCGTGTTCTGAAGATGCAGCCAAATTTCAGAAATTAGTGAAAAAAGAACGCATATATGATTTTCTTGCTGGTTTAAATATGGAATATGATCAAATACGGGTTCAGGTACTTGGTAAGGATCCTTTGCCTTCTTTAAGGCAAACCTATTCTTATGTGCAGCAAGAAGAAAGTCGAATAAGTGCTATGAAACACACAGTTTCAATAGACAAGGCGGGGTTAGTTGCAAATTTCTTTTGTGAACAGCTGAAAGTCAGTAACCAAGGTCCATCAGACAAGGATCATTTACATTATGATTATTATGGGAAGCTAAGGCATACTAAGGAGACTTGTTGGAAGTTGAATGGTCGACCAACTAGGGGTTATGGAGGTAAACGGATGGGCTCAATAAGACCACAAGCAAACCTATCCGAAGCAATGGAAATACCTAGAGAGACAACTAATATTGGGAGTCTTTTCAATGAAGAAGTACAAACCCTAAGGCATCTTTGGTCTCAGCTTGATTCTCAATCAACCATAGCTACTTCTTCCAATTTTGTCAAAATCGGTATTGTTTTTCTTGCCAATCTTGATACTCATAATGATTCATGGATTATAGATTCTGGAGTAAACAAACATATGGCAAGCTCTTTCAATAAATTCTTAACTTATTCTCCGTGTTTAGACAATGATAATGTCCGTATAGCAGATGGATCTTTAGCATCTATATTTGGAACAGGTTTTGTTAAATGTACTCCCACCATTAATCTATCTTCAATTCTTCATGTTCCTAGTTTTTCTATTAACCTTTTATCTATTAGCTCAATTACAAAAGCACTTGATTGCAAAATTGAATTCTTTCCAACTCATTGTGTTTTTCAAGACCTGAAAACAGGGAGAACGATTGGCTTTGGTAGATTGCAAGATGGCTTTTATCTACTAAAGGAAGGTTGCAATATCTTGATTCCTGGTATAACTCGAGCCTTATTAGGAGACTCTATGAATGTTAACCAAGAAATAATCCAATGGCATAGACGATTAAGACACCCATCTTTTTCTATTTTAGAAAAATGATATCTTAGTTTGTTTAAACAATGCAAGTTGGATTTATTATTTTGTGACGCTTGTGAATTTGCTAAACACAGCAGACATTCTTATCCTTCAACTAATAATAAGAGTTCAGTTCTTTTTATGACTATTCATTCTAATGTATGAGGACCTAGTCGAACAGTTTCTCTATCCGGTTATAGATGGTTTGTTACCTTTATCGATTGTCGTACTAAATTAACTTGGGTTTATTTGATGAAAGCAAAGAATGAGGTTTTTTCTTGTTTTCAACTATTTCACAAAATGACTTGTACACAATTTGATGCCAAGGTTAAGATTCTGAAACCGACAATGGTACAGAATACATGGATGGTGTGTTTAAGGCCTATCTAGATTCCAATGATATATTACACCAAACTAGTTGTGTGGACACTAGTGCACAAAATGGAGTGTCTGAAATGAACAGGCACTTATTAGAAGTGGCTCGATCTCTCATGTTTACTATGAATGTTCCAAAGGTTTATTAGGGCGATGCAATACTTTCAGCCGCATACCTTATTAACAGAATGCCCCTAAAAACACTTAATTTTAAGTGTCTTTTAAAAGTTTTACAAGGTAGTAATTCATATACTGTTTTTCCAAAAATTTTTGGATGTGTATGTTTTGTTCACAAGAGGAATATAGGTAAGTTAGAACCTAGGGCCCTTAAATATCTGTTTGTTGGCTACTTTGCAACTCAAAAAGGATATAAGTGTTATCATCCATCCTCAAGAAAGTACTTTGTAAGTATGGATGTTACCTTTAAGGAGTCTGAGCCTTATTTTCATACATCTCAGTCACCTATTCAGGGGAGAATAAGGAGGAAGAGGTGGAGGTAATAGCACCTGCCCTAGACAGTTTTCTAGTAAAAATCCTAGTGATGAGAAGGAACAACCTAAAACTAGGCGATTAAATAGGCCAGATTTGAAAAAATACACATGACCGGGACAAGACAGATAAAGCCATCGAGCATGTTATACCTGGTCAAGCACCATCTGTGAGTTCAGTCCTTGAAAATACATGTGGTAAGTCTTCTTTACCTTTTGATTACTCTAAATCTAATCTCATTGGTAATGATCTTGATATTTCTATTGCTATTAGAAAAGGAGTAAGAGCTTGTACTAAACATCCTATTTCTAACTTTGTTTCCTACAATTCTTGGTCTCCTTCCAATAGAGCCTTTGTATTGTCTGTTTCCTCTATTTCTATTCCACAGTGTTGGCAAGAAGCATATCATGATAAAAAATGAAAAGCGGCAATGGTTGAAGAGATGAAGGCTTTGCCAAAAAATGAGACTTGGGAACTTGTTACTCCCCCCTTAGGAAAGAAACCAATTGGATGCAAGTGGGTGTTTACAGTGAAACATAAGGCAAATGGTTCAGTTGAAAGGTACAAAGCTAGATTAGTGGTAAAGGGCTTCATCCAGACCAATGGGGTGGACTATCAAGAGACGTTTGCTCTTGTTGCAAAAAGGAATACTATTAGTATCATGTTATCATGTGCAGTTAACCTTGATTGGGACCTACAACAGTTTTATGTCAAGAATGCCTTCTTACATGGAGACTTGGAAGAAGAGGTGTATATGGAAATTCTTCCAAGATTTGATGATGAGAAGACTAAAAGGAAGGTTTGTAGATTAAAAAAAGGCATTATATGGTTTGAAGCAATCACCCAAGGCATGGTTTGATAGGTTCAGTAAAGCCATGATCTCAATTGGATATCATCAAAGCAATGCTGATCATACGTTGTTTAGTAAACACTGTAATGGTAAGATCACATTACTTATTGTTTATTAAACACTATAATGGTAAGATCACATTACTTATTGTTTATGTTGATGATATAATTGTGACTGGGGATGATAAGGAGGAGATTGCCCGACTCAGAAAACTTTTATTTCAGGAGTTTGAGATTAAGGATTTGAGTAAGTTGTGATATTTCCAGATCTGATAAAAGAATCTTTATTTCTCAAAGGAAATATATTTTGGATCTTCTTGAAGAAACTGGTATGTTGGGATGTAAACCTGTAGACTCTCCTATAGAAGCTAATCATAAATTACAAGCAAGAGTTGGTGAGCTAGTTGATTTAGACCGATACCAAAGGTTGGTCACGAGATTGATCTATCTCCCACACACCAGACCAGACATAGCTTATGCCATAAGTTTGGTAAGTCAATATATGCATGACTCTCGAGATTCTCATCTACAGGTTGTTTTTCGCATTTTAATATACCTAAAATATGTACCTGGAAAAAGACTGCTCTTCTTTAAATATGGTCACTTAAAGATATAAGCTTTTACAGATACAGATTGGGCTAGATCACCTGATGATAAGAGGTCAACATCTGGTTATTGCACATTTATAGGTGGAAATTTAGTTACTTGGGGAGCAAAAAACAGAATGTGGTAGCTGGGTCAAGTGCAGAAGCAGAATATAAAGCTATAGCACAAGGTGTTTGTGAATTACTAAGGCTGCAAAAGGTAATGGAAGAATTGCGATTGTCAGAAGGGAAATGTCTATCTTGTTCTGTGATAACAAGGTTGCTATTAGTATAGCTCACAATTCGGTTCAACATGATTGAACAAAGCATATAAAGATTGGCCAACATTTCATAAAAGGAAAAATAACAGATGATTTTTTGAAGGTTTTTCATGTAACCTCAGAAAAACAAGTAGCTAATGTGTTTACTAAGAGACTTAGTAGCAGACCATTTCATACTTTAATTTGGAAGTTGGGCATGCGTGACATCTATACACCAACTTATGAAAGAGTGTTGATTGGTGTTTGGTAGAGATCTTTTAGGAATAATTTTAAAAATTATTGTATTTTTATGTCTGATTATAAGGGCCTAAATTTATGCTTTCTATATTTGTGATATCTTCTAATTTTAGGGCTGTTTTAAGGTTAATATGGATACATACATACATATATATATATATAGGTTACAGTAAATAATTTTTTTATGACAAAGAATAAAAAACTATCTTGTTTTTCCTCCCAACATGTAATGATAAACAAACCAATTTCCTTTTTTCCTTTGGTATTTGCAAATTTTGTAACAATTGTGCAACATAATATACCATATAGATTGTACAAAACTAAGCCTGTTAAAGAATCAAGATGCATATGCTAGAGTAAATTTTTCAAGGCTCGAATGATGGAACTTGGTCTAGAGGAGAATACAATGCACGGTAGATTGTCCTATCGATTATACTCCTATATGGGTCCTCCTCCCGCTTCTTCAACAAGTAAGAAATACATTGTTCAACTTCTGACTTAACCTGCAAATACAATTCATTTGCATCTTCTCGGTTCTCCAACAAATCCTCTCTTCCCTTCAATTTTATCGGCTTTCCAAACAGATAGTAAAAGCGGCCTGGTAGCTTGGGTAACATCCCTGGAATAAAGAGCTCTTGATTGGCTACCTCGCCCTTTGTTTCATCCCTACAACCAGAGCATGCTCTCCATTAATGCAATCAGTAATTGCATATAAGCAACTTATTGTTGTTCTTGGTGTAGCTGTCACCAGCCTTTCCTGTACTTCCTCTATTTCTACTTAATAAGAATTCTTATTGGGAAAAGAAAAAGAAAAGACCAGGCTTGCTTTCTGAAGATAAGTTGCCAGCATCTCAGAATAGAATATGAGATGTAAATATCATTAGAGTGAGAGAAGTGACCTTATTTTTATAGCATCCTGACGGGCTTTGTTGATAAAATCACTAACCCCAGGGATTTTCATCAGGTCATGGTAATCAAGAACCAACTGCCAAGAAGATCATAAGCAAAAATAATGATATTAGCACAAACTATCACGATTGCACCAAGAATATGAGATCAAATCCTGTTTTCATCAGAGATTGAGGAGGGGGAGGGGGGGAAGAAGGCTGTTGCTTCTTCCCATTGCATTCTGCATTGGTTCCAAAGATGAAACAATGAATTTATTTTTGGTAATAAGAAGCACAAACTTACTTCTGCAATATCATCTTCTCCTACAGTCCCAAAAGGTACAATTGTGGCCCCAAACCGTGCTGCCATTCTCACAAATTCTGGTTGATTTGGCCAAAATAATTTATATTGTTCACCCTGAATGATAAAAAATGCTACTTTCTGAGAACTTAGATCAGAAGTTTTGACATGAATAAAGCATTAAGTTACAAAAAGAACAGCAATAATAATCTCAAGGAATGTGGAAGAATAAACATGAAAGTCCTCTCTACTTGAAGAAAACAGTTTCTAACTTGGTTCCATAAAGAATCTATTTTGGACAAACATGAACTTTGTCTTACCTTATAATGGAGGGCCTCACGCTGACCCCCAGGATAAAGAAGAACATGGGCTTTTGTGGACAAAGCTCTGAAAAGGTAGTTTGCTGTGACAGGTAATGCACCCATTACTTTGACCCAATCAGGGAATGCAAATTCATTACCTGCACTCCTAAATTTCCCCCAAAATAACTCTGGATGTGCTATTCCTCGGACCATAATGTTCTTCTCTCTTAAGAATGCTTCAATAAGACAAGGAAGGTCTAACCCCATCAGCATATGGTAACCAACAAACAGCACAGGGCCTTCATTTGGAACCCCCGCAAGCCCCTGCACTATCTTCCCATCTTCCATGGTTGAGAACATAGCAGAACAAGAAGCAAAACGTAATAATCTGCAATTCAGGTGGCAGTAATATCAGCCAGAGTCTCAAACGAAGAGAAGTCGGTGAAAGGGTGCAACTTAAACAGGTTTCTTTAGCTGTAGTCCAAAAAAAAAGATACATTTGCATTGCTGATATCATCGCCGTTAAGTAATATGCATATAATACATTGCTTGGTGGAATTACCCAGTTACTTCACCAAATGCATATCTGTATTCTGACATGCTGGGAGGCAGAAAATCTGAGATATAGTCATGCCTCCTGGAACGACGGTATTTGCTAGTGCCCTTAATGACAGTCAGTAAATTCAGGCTATCTTCCTGTGCCACCACAGAAAAACATGCTGCCAGTCAAGTTTGTGCAGAATTACAAACATTTTCCATAGAAACAGGCCTATACTTTTGGTATGTAACACATAAAACATTGAGTAAACAGCTACAGAGATGCTAAACTTCAAATATAAAGCAAGTATCGATGAAAGCTTAAGTTGAGTTCAGAAACCACATCATATCATCTAATAGCACACATGCAAACACACAATTTAACCTACCAGTAAGAGGGTATGCCCATTGTCCTTGAAGAAACGGATTTCACAATTTGGTAATAAATTCTTAAGACGATGAGCTTCTTCTCGACTTGGAAGCATATTATCCTTGTCACTGAAATGCATAAACCATCAACCATAATAAAGCTGAAAATAAATTTTCAGGAACAAATAAAATGATATATTAACAACGAAAAGGGAAGCGATATAAAAAACAATTAACCAGAAATATAAAAGATAAAAAAAGAAATAAATAAGTAGAAGAAGAAAGACAGCACAAGGAAGAGAATAAAGACCTCGCAAGCACTAGTACTTCAGCTTTAACAGCATGCAGACGTGAATTAGCATAAGCAGAAGCTGATTTAAGCAATTTCAACTTCCAAACAAGAGTCTCCTTTGGTATAATATCAGCCAAACACTGAAATTAAAGTAAGGAAAACAATATTCAGGCTGTGGACTAAATAGATCTCCAGCAGAATATTGTGAAAGCAAGACATGCAGCAAATGCCTGGGCAAAACACAATTCATCAACTCAGGCACCCAACCACAAACAAAAACAATATGGGGGAAATAGTTCAGACTTATAACTCAGATTAAATGACACTTTCATGCAGCATAACCAAAAACAAATGATAAATCCAAGAAAAAGAGACTGATTCTTACAGAAAGACGAGGAAGCAAAGCAGTGAGGTTGTCAGACAATTGTTCAATTTTCTGTGTGGGGGGAAGCCTACCTTCAACACCAACTGTTGCCATTTTCAATGGTTCGCCTGATCTCATAAAAACAGAAGCAACAATATCACAACAAACTCTTCTTTTGTAATCTATATCAAGCAATTTAAAACTAGACAATTTTGCTGATACATTCAGCTTTCTGTGAAACCTACAATTGAAAAAAATCTGAGCACGTTGTAACAGAGCACTGGGAATATGTAAGGCATATAGGGCTTGATATTAACAGCAATAGAGCATTGGAAATATATTAAATAGAAATGCATAAATCTGATTAAAAATACTCGCCACTATATGCACGCACCCATCACAAGGCTCAGAATATAGGGGATGGTAACATGTAGCTCATCAGGAAAAGCTTTCAATATAGGGAACAATGGTTGCAGCTGTGACCTGCCAAATGATGTAGCTAAAATGAAATCACAAAAAAAAAAAGACATCAGCCCACCTTGGCATTTCAGCAACAGAGTTCATCCAAACAAGCAAAGATTTAAGAATATGTGATGAAGAAGAAAGCACAAACTGGAATTTCAAAACGAAGACTGACCTGGATTCACTAATATCACCACTAAGTCAATAGTGGGATTACGAGCAGCAACTGCAAGTGCTAAACATCCTCCAAAGGAATCTCCCACCAAATAGATTGGACTATTCGGACGTGAAGCATGCTCAAGCCTAAGAGTTTCTTCAACAACTTTCACCAGTCCTTAATTAAAAAAAATTGACATTTAACTTTTTTATAAACAATACATACTGATTTAAATAGAATTCACAAACTTTATTCACAACATTTTTCTTTTTCGTAATACTGATACCTTTGAACAGCTTTCCATTGTGACATCGACAAAATGCATAATTTACAGTTTCAAATCAGGTTCATAGTTTCTGTTAAATCCCCTAAAAAATGCATGACAAATACCATGAACAAGATAAACAGAAAGCATTCAGAATGAGAAATTGGTTGCAGCAGAAAGATGCAAATTATAGACAAAGAAAGCAAATCAGCAATCATGTGTTACTCTCGAGATATAATATAAGACAAACAACTTCAAGCTTAGGGTACCATTTTGATGCATCATCAGCTTCAATAAAACTTCTAAACTAGTCAAGAAAATTAAAGTTCATAGGTCATGAAAGACAAAAACCTTCAAATGGAGTTCGGTCACAGACAGGAACATGAAGGCACTGAACTTCAAAAACCCTGCACTCAACAAAATTCATCAAATAGAACTTGTTGCTTTCAAATATAACAGCTACTAATATGCCACAAAGGAGGCTATGGAACTGATTTGCCTGCCCTGTACTTACTGAAAATTTTAACTTGAACTAACTTTCATTGCCAGTATTGAAAGGAAATATCTAGAAGTTGTCAGCCAAAATAATCAGGGAAATTGGCAAGATTGTCACTTAGGGAAGGACAATACAACTTACTTTCCAAGAGCTTTATGGTGCAAAATGAGGCCAATCCCAACACCATCAAGTCCTGCAGAGATCAGTAATAAAAACCAAGTTGCCAAAACTCAATGGGGGAAAAACAAAAGAAAGAAAACTGCTTGTTTAAAGCAATAAACTTAGCAATTGTATAATTTAACCACCTCCATTTATCTATCAATCAGGGGAGAAATAGCAAAATTGAAAAACTAATGAAACGTATTAACACTGAGCTTACCAGGTAAAAACAGAAGAACAGGAGAACCTTTTACAGGACGACCACACTCAACAGGGCAAAACCACCTAGGTGGTCCACCATCAGGCTTAATCATGTCCTTTGCTCTATCAAGGTAATCTTTCACAGTATTAGTACCATAACCATCGTCCCACAACACTTCCAATTCTTCAGAAACCATTTCTTTCACCAATTTTTTCTCAACTTTAGGCTTTAACCTCCCATTCCCACCATCAATCAAGGACCCTTTCTTTTCTTTCTCTCCAATAACAGAACCTGCTCCATTCACTGAGACCCCATCAGATGACAACACTGACAAATCACCACCACCTAATCTCTCAGCTCGCACTCGAAAATGAGGCTTAAACTTTGGATTCACCCCAAAACAAGGCGAGACCCGGAGAGTAACAGCAGATGCCATGACTCCCTACTAAATTGCAGGAGTCTACACCCTTTTCCAAGACTCACAAAATTTAACAACCCAAAAATGCCAGCTTCAATAAGTAACAGTATATAATTTGGACTACCCTTTCCAAAGACTCACAAATTGAACAACTTTAAACCCTTTTCAGTGAACGGCAACAACTAGAAACAGTTAAATGAAAACTTAGCAGAACCCTTTTTCCAGCACAAGAAACTGGAAAAGAACAGCAAATAACCACAGCTATAATGCTGCCTAAAACACTCTAACTGAAACAATCACACTTTTTATGCCAAAATATATAGTAGTAATATTAAAAAAAAAAAAGCAAAACGAAGTAGAGTACAAGAATGAAATCTGGTGTAAACCCAGAAAGCAAAACACAGTTTAAAGTATCTCTAGAAACAACATTATATTTCTAGAATTTCTTGTCTAAATCATGCAGTGAGAAAAATACCGGAATGACAGTGAAAATGTTTTGTATTAGAAGTTATCTGCAATGAATGGTTCAACTACATGACAAAGAAATGGAAAGAACTTAACAGGCTGGTGACTGGAGATTAGGATTGATAGATATGGTTTTTTTGGATTTTACCCAAATCTCCATTAACTCTTGTATAGCCATAGAAAGAGAAAACGACTCTATGTCTTTCTTTTCCCTGGTTGTGAATTAGCCATACCAGGTTAAATTTTAGTGTTTGGTGGACTGGCTTGGCTTGGCTTGGCATGGCATGTGTCTTTTTAACGGTTAAATTCTCACAACTAAGATACAAATGTAAGAAGAGGCGGGTTGGTTAGGCGGTGGAGAAGGCTTCGAGCTGTCAACTATTGACAGGAAAAGTTCTAGGTGATTGGTCTTTTTCAAGGTGAAAAGTGACATGCTCAAGGATTCAATCACGGAGGACCAAAATTAAGCAAAGGGTACACTCAAAGTTTGCTGAAACCAAGGAAAATTTCCAAGGCTCGTCGAGCACGTAAAGCATGTTCAATAATTGGTATATTTGTATTACTTGTAAAAAATAAAAATCCCGTCCATATATACACTTGCAAGTACTTGAAATTCCGTCCTTTACTTGTTGACTAAGAAGTAGGACTCAATTTGGCTACAAGAACTATAGCAAAAGTTAAAAAGAAAGAGTTGCAAGAATACGGGAAAGATATATAGAAAGATAAGGGTTTGATAAATAAAGGTATGGAAAACTACCACCATAAAAACACCAACTATAGAGTAAAATAGCGGAAAAGAAATGCTGTAATTCCATATAAACAGAGAATTTATACATAATATTTCTATAAAGTGAAAAGGGTTTTTTTGTTGAGGCTACAATATGGGGACACGTGAACTCTATGCAAGCCAAAGGCTGAAAACAGTGCAGGCAATTGTCCCATCTCTTTGTGACCATAGACCACTGGCCTTAGCAGATTAGTTCGTGGCTGATTTTCGGTGTGACCCTGGCTTGGCCCCGACCCACCAGTCAGCAATGCTCTTCTTGCGTTATCTTGCGTATTCACCGTTGACCCACCGTTATTTTGGTAATTCCATTCTTTAGGTTTAATTAGCCAAGTATAATACGTTATCCCATACGAAGATTTGTGTCTTTGAGGGGGACCCACCGTTCCAATCAATCATTCTCTGCTGACAAATCGGATTTTTTGACCTCATACATTTCTTTATCAGAAATATCTAATACAATTATATACTTAATATTCAAAAATTTTAATAAATTTTTATTTTATTACATTCAATACAATTTTAAATTTTTATTTTAAAACAAATAAACTCTTATTAATAATTTACAAACTATTATTATCAAAATAGCTCATGATTTTTATTATAATATTAATGTAAAAAATAAAAATATCACACAATAATATTTTTTATGTCACCTTAACACATCAAATCATTCATCGTGACATGCCGACATGTCAACATCTTGATAAAAAAAATTTTCGAATTAAATCAAAGAAAACGAAGAAGAACAAATGTCATTTTGAACTTAAAAGTACCAAAACCAACACAGAGAAGAACCGTCATTCGAACCTAATTAAGTAATAAAGATAACAAGATAATGAGCAGAGATGTTGAATTCGAACCTAAACCAACACAAAGAAGAAAAAGATGACAAACATCCAATGTGATGTAGAGTTCTGGCAACGACAAGCATAAGAACTTGAAGATCTACTTTGCGTAGCTTTAAACAGAACCCATAGTGGTACCACATTCCCTAACTATTGAATTTTCATTTTCAATGCTTTTGCCTAACTTCAATAGGTGCCATTCCACTTTCCAACCAAACTCGTTAAAAGCTGAAAAATAATTTCTGATGCTGCCTAACGATTATGTAGGTCCACACTAACACTAGTGCCAAAAATCCAACTTCCTCATCTAGCTGCACAACCCAAAAGCATTAACCCCAATGCAGAGGATGCATTGCAACAACTGGAAAGTGAGATCAAAGTCATCAGTTTACAACAGAGCAAGAATACTCTCTAAATCACTTGAAAGCAGCAAATTACAACTTGAATAAAAAAATAATAATAATAATGTAAGACAAATTGTACATATTTTTTTTAATTTCATTACAAATAAATAAATTAAAAGAATGCGATTTGAGCAGAACTTTTGAGAAGAAACAAACCAACTACATCAAATCCTCTTCCCTGAGTGTCTACTGGTAGATAAAGCATGGAATACGACTCGAAATCTAATCGACTATTAGAAGTAATCTAATGCAGTCATTAATATTTCATTTCTTGACTCAAAAAAATCTACTGAAAAATGTACGAGAAAGTTTTCTAGAAATATATGACTGATTTGATGCACAAATTAAAAGTCTTATTTCCAGAAGAGAAAAAAAAAATCAACTTCATAACAAGAGTTTCTATGACTAGGTATTGTACCCCACAATACAAATCTACAGAGCTTTCGACATCATATGCCTATTTTTTTTTTGTCCCAGAAAGTACCCAAATTTCTTTCAGCTAATTGTCCCCCGTAGTTACAAACTGTTCTGTCGCTTGCATTTCCACCCTACAGCTTCTTTCTGATGTATGGTAATATCATGCTCATCTTCACTAGAAAAAGACCAAAAATTTATGATAAGCATCCGCTCAACTATGAAAACATAACCATGATCCTCTTAAACAAAGACTGGAGAATGCCCCCAGATCGAAAACCAATCATCTTTCCAAATATACAAGGATCCCACAGATACTTCTGATCATGATAGGCAACCTCAGATGAGCCAATATAATTCCCAACACTTTACAAAAGCATGAGATCTCCATCCCAATATACTGAGACCAATCTGCAGCCTAACAGAGAAGAGAGGATACAGTTCAAACACTATTTAAGCTGATTGCTTACTACAGATATCCAATGCACAGAAATGGTCTAGAGAAAGTAATCAATGTTAATCTCAGATCAAAATGAAACAAACACTGATTCCATGTTAAATTGACAGAATTATAGGGGTAAATTTAATTACCAGCATGCTTCCTTTCTAACCAATTAACCAACCCCTCCCTCCCCTTTCCAAAACCAAAAACAAATAAACAAGAAAATAAATCCAATAAAAACAAGTTTCCTGCTTTTATCATGACAAATAATGTTCCCCAAAGGATATTCATTCACATATGTATTGTTCTGTTAAAAGTGATACAGGTAACTTAAGTAACATGCATAACTAGCCACTCACCTGCTCCCAGAAGTCAATGAAATCACCTGCCCTGTATCACTCTATAATTAAGTATCAAGTCCTCGGGTTTCTTCCATACGTAAGCTCGCACAGTAGCTAAGCTCATGTCTGGAGATAATACCTGGAACATAGAGTAGCAAACAAAACAAGAGGTCAGCATAGAATGATTGAACTTTGAACTAAACAAGTTAGTCTAAAACTATTTTACAAACACCACATAGGAAGGTTTATTTATTGGTACCACAAGATGAGGAACAAAACCAGAGCTTTGACAAAGAGATCTTAGGCTCTTAACCAATGTCATTGTAACATAAAACATGCCGTTCACTTGCCTGATTATTACACAAAATCTCAATAGAAGGCCGAAGCTTTTGCCAAGGCTTCAATCCAGACCGAAAAGATCCATCTCCAACTGCTGAATGCTGCAATTGTCCTCCAAGTCCAGGAGCAAATGTCCCATCGGTATTTACACTATCAATTGGTTTGTCAAGCACCATCTTTTCTATGACATAGTTGACAACCTACATAATCACAACAACGGAATGAATGTACATTATTATACCAGAAGACCCATAAATATTGATATACAAAATACAATTTAAAACAAGCTTTTCTGCATTAATATCAAGTTGGTGTCCAAAAAATTAATACATACATCATCTTCTGATAAACCAGTTATCAGCATCTGATATCCAAATTTTAAAAACCAGTGAAGAAAAGAAAATCTAACAAACCACAAAGGCATCTTGCTCTACTATATGAGTAAAAGAGCACTCAACAAAGCTAATTCAGAAGACTATTTCATTCTAATTCATTCCAATCTTGTTTTGGCTACAACAAAGTTAAAGGTCCTATCAATGTATATGTATACTAAAATAACATTTCCAGTAACCTAACATTGCTCTTTTGGCCCTTATGCTGTCCATGCTCCATATTATGAAATAGTATAGTGTATTAACCAAGTCTTCTAGGTCTATATACAGACAACGGTTGCTACTTTGTACAAATGCATGCCATGCAAAAGAAATTGTCTTTTGCAAGTTCTAAAGAAAACAAGACAGGCATACCTTATGTATTCTCAATATGCGAGGTGCACTTAACTTCCCCTGTGTGAGGATCTGAACGTTTGAACCTTCACATGGATGAAGGTAGAAGCTGCACCTACAAAATGAAAAGTGTTCATAAAGAGAGAGAGGGAGAAAAGGATGAAGGGACACCCTACTTAACACAAGATTAACAAGTTATATAATTATTCATATTCCAAATTTAGTGCAACTCAGTAAAGGAAGGACATTCTTTTCTAAATAAATAGAAATGCTGATGTCCACAAGAAAAATATCAAAGAATAAGGGCTAAAGGCACAACTAAAAGCATAGCAAATTACTGGACTTAATGACACTTCTTTAAGTTCAGGTCTGGGTAGCAAGCATATCCAAACAGAGGAAAACCAAAAAGCAGTTGAATGTATGCAGATTTCCTCGCAATCTTGTTATTTAAGATTTAATTAAGCAAAGGAAAGTTTAATGAGACCAAAGAAGTTACTTGGTATTTTCTCGTGGTGGTAGCCGATTATTTAATACACAATCCAAAACCCACCAAGGGAAGTCCTTCTCATCCTCGGTTCCATCCAATTCAGTAATTTTCTTTCTCCAAGGACCTCCTTGAGAACCCTCGGTGATAATTGAGGGAGGGGAAACTATAGAAAACTCGAAAGGAGGATACACCATAGAGTCATTTTCTGCATTTCCATCTACCTCAATTCTTGAATGAGGGAGACTTCTAGAAGTAATGTCTTTTCCTGTTAAAACATCTCCATTGGCTGAAGCCTGGGAGCCAAGTCTTTGCCTTCTTTTGGTCATCCAATGAGCCAATAGACCTTTAAGGGTTTCACGAGCTAGATTAACCTGCCAAAGACAAGTCCACAACAGATGCACATAATAATCACAGAATATTTCTCACAGATATCAGTGACTTAAATATTGCCACAATCAATGGAAAATACCTTATCATCCTCAGGTTTGCCAGTTATGTTCAGATCTGCAGAATACATCTCCGCAGAAAAGCATTGGGGTGTGTCCAAATGAACAGACAAGCTTCCAAGCCGGGTATCCACCGTGAACCATGCAGGAATGCTTACCTAGAGTGGTTTTAAGCAAAATCAACAGTAAATTCCAGAAAAAAAAATGCATTGTATTTAACTCATATAAATTCAAATTAATAGATATCGCACCATCTCAAACAACTGCTCCTTTTTCTCGTCAAATGAAACCTGGACATTGAAATTAAAGGAATGAATAAATGCATACAAATATAAACATACCCATCTAGAAGTGTGTCCACACCTGTAAGTGAAAAGAAAAGTGCAAACAACTTTCTACTCAGAACAATGAAAGAAAATGGGAAAAAATTTAGTTCACCTGTCCATAGTCCTCGATCACAACACCCCTGGTAATCTCCCAGAGCTTTACTGAACCAGCAGTATCCTGTTAAAGAGGCATAAACATCATTTATGCAAAAAAAACAATCTCCCAAAACAAAGTCTTTAAAACCAAAAGCAAGAAATATAAGTACTCCCACATTTACCTTAGTCAAGACATGCCTTCTGTTGTTTAAAATTTCATGCTGAACTATTGCTGGAGTTCCAGTAATGGTAAAGATTGGTTCTTTATAAACAGGAGTCTGAGAATGACCAAAAATGTCAGCGCATCAGTAAAGGGAGTGGGATAGAAATCAATATTAAACTCCATACAAAGCCAAACTTCAAAAGAAATATCCATAAAAGAGCATCATGATTAATCAAAAAAAAAATCTAATATTTGTTCTGTTTTCTTAGGCGTGGGTGAGCAAGGAACAAATGAAACAGAACCATTAATAAATCAATGAGCAGGCACCAAATTCACTACAATTCAAGTACCTAAAGGAAAGAAATGTTACCACAGTGCAGAGTTTAAGCATTTAAGAATACTTGACAAAAATTAATAAAGCAGAGAAAAAAAGGACTATGAGACAAAAATTCTCATAAACAAGGTAATTTGCTGTAAGCAAAAACATGTATAAACATAAAAATATACACTATACTTACTGGAGTAGACCCTTCTAAGGAAACTCTTGCCCTGGAAAAAGACAAGTTTCCAGCCAAGAAGGAACCACCTTTTTGAAAGATCTTCTGTGGATTTCGTCCTTCAGCAGGCCATCTATGAACTGAAGAATCTGTTGTTGCAACCCATATACTATCATCATGCAGTGCCAACTGCAAAATCGGGTGTTCCTTTGTGCAAAGCAAAAGACTCTCTCTTGTTGTCAAGTCTGTCAAATATAACTGATGTATGTACAAAAATAAGTAAAAGCTCAGAGTTAACGCTAAATATTAGAACTGACAACAAGGATGTCAAGAATTGTCAAGATTACATTCTAAGAAAATTTGGAAGTATGGCCTCCATTTAATGTTAAAATGATTCAAAAACTTATTTAAGCTAGAATAACATTATCAAGTCTAAAGAATTCTAGGAAAGAAGCCTATATTACTTATTCTTCTTCCTTACTCTCTTTTTTCCAGCATTGGTTTCAATCTCAAACCAACCTTGAACCCCTCCAACAAACCCCAACCCCACTCACATAAATTCATAATGAAATTAAACCCTTCACCCTTAATTTACCATCCACGACTACTGTTAACAGTACCAGCACAGCCCAGGATTGCTTTCTAAATCCTTTATTATTTCCATCCAATCGCAATCTATACCAAATATAAAACCCCTAATTATTCTTGTAATATCCCATCCTTCTATATCAATCAAGCCTGAATTAATAATCAGCCAATTATCCTAAAACAGCATAAATTTCTTCTCAAATTCTACATCAAAACACTTGCAAAAATGATAAAAATGTCCATTCAAAAGGTTTGGCATGAATATATACTTACAGAAAGATCTCTACCACCACTATAAACATGACTAAATGTTGGGGTGCTGGCAAGCGCCCAAACAGAATCTGTATGCACAGCATATGAATGCACACAACGTTGCTGACCAAGGTCCCATAGCCTACAAAATAAATTACGACCAGATGAAGGCAAGGTCTTAGATTCTTTATGGTTGAACATGGCACGTCATTAAACAACAGCAAAACAAATGCACAAATTATGTACCTGATCATAGAATCAGAGGACCCTGATAAACAATATCTGAAAGAATACAAAATGTCTGTCAAAAACTTCCCTAATAAAATAAACACAGCACAGAGGAGCACACAATCAAATAACAGAACTCACTAGCATTCAATCAGGGGAAGAACCCATCAGACCCCAATAAACTCCCGGATAAGTCCAAAGAAAAGTTAACCTAATTTCGCTTAAATGTGAACATCTACATCTATATGAAGCCATAACAAGGTTTAGTGTCCACACTTCAACTGCCCCTTTTGTTCTCAAAATATTTTTATCATAGGACAATTGGCAAAATTATCCAATCAACCAATCAGTTTATCCCACTACCACAGAATAGTTCAGCAGTTGCAAGAGAAAAATCAGATAACAAAATGTATCTTAAATGCATCTTAAAGCTCCATAATTGTAAAGACTCCAACACAAAATTTAACTCAGAACTAAGGAATACGGAGCTGAATCCATTGCACCAACCTGCCAGTAGAATCTAGAAGCAGAGTCCTAATGTTATCTGTATGCCCTCTAAGCTTCATAGTCTTTGACCCAGTTCTTGGGTCCCAAACTCGCACAACCTATACAAAAGTGGGACAGGAAATTAAGATTGCTACTGAAATTGTTAAATTCATCAAATGACTGACAACGGTAAAGATAAGACCATCTCTTGCAAGATGTCATACATAGAAACATGTTATTATTAGAAAAATTAAATTCAGTAAGAAGCAAAAACTACCTTCTCAGTCCCACCAGAGACCAGAAGGGTTCCACTATCATTCATTGCCAATGCATAGACTGACTCTTTATGGCCTTTGGCAGAGATGGGGACATAACCATGAGACTGAGCTGTGTGTGCAGTAATGCTGTTACTCGAGCTAATCGGTCGCAAACTTGACATTGGTATTGAATTCGCAGAACCATTGATACCATTGGAACAATCATCTTCCATTGCATCACTGGACTTTGAGAGTGGAGTAACCGCAGCTTCAATATCCCACACGAAGACTTCCCCACCAAGCCCCCCAGAGGCAACCACATTGGTCTAAAATAAACTAAAAAAGAATCAGAAAATGACTTCTAAAAGAATAATATCATACCTTGAAGTACAACTTATGCTGCCATATTAACCATGAAACTTAGATAGCAGTATTGCGCTGAAAGGAACCTTTCATCCATGCAGTTAATAAATCCACTAAAATTTTGACATAGAAATTACATTTTTTTCAGCTGCAGCTAGACATGTAACATAGTCTGAGTGTTGACGGAGAGTCCTGGTACAAGTTCCATCAGACAAGCAATTCCATGTCTGGTTTATCTCAAGGCAAAAGCAAATAAAAGAAAAGGTTAACAATTAAGGAGAAACTAGTCCAAAAGAGAACAGCCAAAGATAATGCATTAAGTAATTCTACAAACCTTCAAAGTGGTGTCAGATGAGCAGGAAACAAGTGTATTATCACCAACAATTACAGTATCATTTACCTGCATAACGAGGACATTGCTTTATTCTCAATCATAACTTAATGCATTCATAGAGCTATCTTATGTATGTGAGATAATTGGATAGTGAATTCCCCAAACTGAAGAAGATGATAAAACAGCTCTCAACATTCAAATTGACTATTGGTGTAATTGATGTGCACAAGAGAAATACGTGCTCTAGATTTTCCTTTCAGTGAGTTGGGTAGTTGGAAATTCATATTTGACAAAACATCAAGATATGGCATTCTAGTAAACCAAAAACAGAAAATAAATTAAAATTCTCACACCCTCCCCACCACAAATTAGCAATAGAAAGGTATCAGCTAAAGTACAAGGGTCATGCTGATAACCAAAAGTAAACAATCATGGGCAAAAAAGATGGTACCCAATCAACATGTGACTCAAATGTAGCAGAGCAAGTGGCCGCATCTTCACCCAATGCCCATCTCTTAAGTGTGCCATCACGACTTCCAGTGAAGAGATAGTTGCACCCATCAGACACAGACGATTTTAGCACAGCCAAACAATTTATGCCAGCACAATGCTGCACAACAATGTACCAAAGTCAAGAAACATCAGTTACCACACACATAATTAACTGAAAAAGTGGTTGATACAATCTAAGATAATGACTCTTTTTGAGAATATAAAGCAAAAGATTAGCAGAATATTCCAATTTGATTGTGAACATGATCTTATGTTAATGATGGATATATGGATAATGTAATAAAATAGTAACAGTGAACATAGACCTTTTTTTTTCATTTTAATTTGGTATAACATAAATCCTAAGCAGAAGAAGCACCCAAGTAATGACACCAACACAGCATTACCTTGGAGAAGGAAGTTCATGGGTTCCAACCCCAAATAGATTTCAAAGATGCCAAGTTTGTCAACAAAATAAGTCTAAAATAAACATTTCTAAGTCAATCCGATGAAAAGCACATATAGCATGGTCTACTAACTCTACACAAGGATACAAGCAAATACACAGGCATACCAATAATTATTCTATGGATAGTTAATAAATGTTAGTGCCCCCACATAGATGAATTCATATAAAAATAAACACAAGCTTCTACAATTTATATGTTAGCTACGATGGATTGCATGATAGAGATAAGAAAAGGCGTATTAATCTAAAAATGTGAAAACACCTATAATTTAAAATGACACATTGCAGTGAAAGATACAGAAAAACAAATTAGAATCCTAAAACAAATCAGAATATGAAAATTCCTCAGCTCTCCAAATCAAGGAAGACAACTTGTTCACTTCAAATAGCAAAAACAAAGGGGAAAATAATGAAAGGCTTAGATAAAGAGAAACCATTAAATCCACTTCACCTTTTTGTCATCGGTGTCATTCAATACATATGTCAGCCTCTTTTCTTTACGTGGGCGGTTAGAATTGGCATTGTTCCCTGCACTGCCCACTCGGTGCATTGCAGTGACCCCCTACATTAACAGTCAAATAAAAATTAAAAATGCTAGAACCCTTATATTTCATTGCTCGCTAAAAAATTGAATACTTGAGCACAATAGATTAAATTAGAGTAACCTATAATCTGCAATCAAAAATCAATTAAAAAACAAAAATACTGAAACGTACCAAAATAAACCAAAACTTTCTACTTTGACAGCTAATTAATATGTTTATAAAAAATATCTAAAAAGAATAAAAATCCTTCCACATAATTCTACAGAAACAGACTAAATCTTCACATAACTAAACTCTCATTAAAGCCAAATTTCCTCTCAAATAACATATACTCAACGCTTTGGCGTTTTAACAATCGCTACAAGCGCAACTATTGCTACTAACATTTAATTCTTTTTTCATCTTAATAGAACGCATAAATGCAATGAACTCATTGAAAATTCAAATAAAAATAATAAAATTCGACCATAATTATCAAAAACAGATCATTAATGTTAAATATAATAAAAAATTAATATTAGATTCAATAAATTATCAGGTACAAAAATTCTACTAAATACACAGAGAGGCAAACTCGAAATGATCGCCGAGAACACGCGTGGTCGACGATCGGAGCGAGAGAGAAAAGAAAAACAGAATGAGCAAAGAAGTGGAGAGAATAAGGCTTTGAACTTACAGGACAGTCGTCGTAGAAGAAATCGAACGGCGATGGAAAGGAATCGCTGACGAGAGAGAGCCGAGATTAAACCCTAGAAAATTTTGGTGCGTCGAAATTTGATTTTCGTTTTTGTTTTGAATTCTCTTTTTTTCCTTTGCTATCGAAAAGAGGGAAGAGAGCGAGAGAGAGATTTGGGGAAGAAAGGATCATGAACAAATAAAATAAAACTCTTCTCAAAAAAAAATGAAGGAGAAAGTGAACCTGAAAAGTCAAAAGACTAGGGAGAGCAGGGGGAGTGGGGGGAGTGGCTTATCGGTGTAGTGAAATTAGTATACACGACGTCGTTTGGAAAAAGCTCACTAAAAGAAAAAAAATATTATTAATTGATCTTTTTACTTTTAGCAAAAGTTATTTAAAGACCATTAATTTTTATTAAATGGTTTGTTGTTGACAAAGAAAATGCAAATAATTTATTATTTACATAATTATTTTTTTAAGACAAATTAGCCTTACTTTGGTTTTCAATAAAATTATCTTTTAACCAAATCATAATTTAATCAATATTATTACTTTTTCTATATTTTGATATAATGAAGCTAAAATCGAGAATTAGCATGAAATTCTACCTAGTTAAATTAATTGTAGTTTTTCTTTCACGACTCATCTTACTTATAAACTTAAATTCATCTTATCTTATTTAATATGAAATCTATAATATTCTTTCACACGATTATACAATACATTCATTGCATGCGTAAAAAAAAAAGCTCATTTGATCTAAACATAACTTAATTTAATATTTGTTAAAGATGATCTCATTTCAAAAATTAGATAAATTTGAATATCATTTGTCATGAATTAAAAAAAATTTTAAAAATTCTCTTTTATTATAAAAATCTTTAAGAAATACAAAATTAGATTTTATCTAATTAGAAAATATAAACGATTTTGTCACCATAAGCAAAAAAAAAGTCGAACGATTGATAAAAGAAGAAGAATTTTTACGTGGGAGAGGGGAAGGAAAAATGAGGAACCATGAAGTAAATAAAAGTGAAACAGTTATTAAATGCCCCCTTGACCGATTTTAAAGGCATGATGTTCTTTCAATTAGATTAATAATAAAAAATTAGCAGGGATGAAATATTAAAAAAATAGGAGACTTTTTTGGTTGATTGAGAATAAAAGTTAATTTAATTTAATTTATTTACATATATAACAAATAAATACTATTATCATAAAATTAAATATTGAAATATAAACAAAATTTAAAACACAAATAAAAAAAATGGAGTCAATTTTTTATGGTCCAAAGTAAAGACTCCCAACAAGAACTAGGTGAGATGTAGTGGGGCGAAATCTATTATTACAAAGCTGCAAAATTACATCCATCAATCTCATCTAGATGATAAATTGAATCTGTGACATAGGATTTGGGCACATGCTTTCTGTCCTACTCTACATAGTTTATAAGTAATTTTTAACCTTTTCGATAAATTTCATCTTATTTCTATTTTCTTTTTTTCATTGATAGGAGAAAAATATTATAGTATTATTAAGTATATTAATATCATACAATATGCTATGATATTAACGAAAATCGATACAAATTAACATGTCCAAATTATGATAAAATTTTTCAAATAGTCAAGGTTGTTTTTGTTTTTTTCTTTTATATATTTTTCTTTGTAATGATAACAAGATAATGTTTGGATTTTTTTCTTTTTTATTAGAAATTGTTTCATAATTTAAAATATATCTCAACAAGAAAAGTCAATAAAATCAATTGACTGTAACTTGATTTTTCTTTAATGAACAATTTACTCACATATATTAAAAATAATTGTACTTAAAACGTTTTTGGTTACAGTAAATGTAAAAGAATAAAAACCCCATAAATTAATTAATTAAACTCATTTTTTCGAAGAAAATTAATGTTCATCTGTAATTAAGTGAGATGGAAAAAAAATATGTTGAATGGAGTATAATACTAATACTAATTTAAAATTATATATCTATAATTTATATATATATTTATAATAACAAAGTAAAAGTCAAGCCATTAGAAAATTAAGCTACTATTATTGTAATTGAACGTGCCTAGAAGTTGTGCATGAAGCTTCCATCGTTTATGACTTGCAATTCTTGATTTAAGAATATTGGGGTGGAAATTGTAAATCTGTAACAAGGACCACTAATTATTTTTCTTTCTTTTTTTAATTGTAAAAAAAATTATATACTAATTATAGTATTTTTTTTCAATGGACTGAATACGCTTTAAATTTTGGGCTTTAAAACAATTGGATGATGGGCCAATTAACTTTGAAAATTAAAATCTGTTTAGCCCAACCCAAATTGGTAGCCTAACCCAAGTATGTATGTAAAATTATATTGATAAAGGATGAAGAATTTGAGATCAAAACTTTAATTTTTTTATTTTTTATTAAATTTTTAATTTTTTATTGTAAGTCAAAATTTTATTTTTATTTTAATTAATTGTGATTAGATAAAATGTCAATTATTTTTTTTACGCGATGTGATATTGATGTGTATGTATATTAATATGTATGTCATAATAAATAATGATGTGATATGTTGATAAATTACGATTATATAATTATATAATATTTTTGAATTTTACGTTAATATAAATCAATAAGTAACGTTTAGATTAATGACCAATAATTAATGTTAATAATAAAAATTTATATGATAAAAAAATGAGAATTTATTAGAATATTTTTAAATAGTTAAAGAGTTTTATAATTTTTTTAATTTATTTTTATAAAAAAATAAAAAATATTAATCAAATAGAATTTTAATTAATTTATATTATACGGGGATACCGGCCCTACTTATAATCATTCCTCATTGTAAGAGTCAGACCATTTGATCATGCAATGTAAGCTTAAAAATATTAAATATTTTACCATGGGGATTAAGAAATCAATATAAAAATTTTAATTCACTGGACATCCTAAAACAAAAATAGAATTGAGAAAATGGTATTCGGATTGGCTGTACTAGTTACTAACTAACGAGGCAGAGGAGTCGTATTTCTCAGACTAGGACCGTTAGGTGTAGTGGAAGAGGTAACTAGCTTTTCGTTCCACGATTCAAAGCCAAGTCTGTAGGTTCGATAGCGGAAGGCAAACCAAAACAAGGACAAGAGCAGTAGAATTTTGTTCCCGGAAACCTACAGAAGAAATGTTGAATTGCCCAGGTATTTTCTCTTCTCTATCTCTTCGATTCTGCTAATACTTTGTGGATTGAAGCGAGTCTGTCTCTAGG